>NC_141990.1:246886301-247091281 GCF_049901715.1 Pseudonaja textilis | reverse complement strand
GGATCCTCTAATATAAATACTAGGTCATCTGCAAAAGCTTGTAATTTATACTCTTCTTTTTTAATTTTCATTCCTTTTATTTCTTTTTCTTCTCTGATGTTCCTATTCAGCACTTCCAGCCTTAACACAAACAACAGAGGCGACAGTGGACAGCCTTGTCTCATCCCTTTTCTTATATCTATAAAGTCTGTTAACTCTCCATTTATCGTAACCTTTGCAGTTTGTTTATGATATATCATTTCTATGGCTTGAGTAAATTTTTTCCCAAAGCCCATTTGGTCCAATTGTAGCAACATAAAACACCAATTTACATTATCAAAAGCCTTTTGTGCATCTAAAAACATCAGAGCCATTTGTTTTTCAGAATGTGCCTCATAGTATTCCAGTGTATCTAAAATTATTCTCATATTATCTTTAATCTGTCTCTTCAGCAGAAATCCATTTTGATCAGGGTGAATAAAATTGTATCTTTTCAGTCTTTCTGCCAGAATTGAAGCAAAAATTTTATAACCTGAATTTAATAGTGATATTGGTCTGTAGTTTTTAACTTGCTATGGGTCTGTGTCCTCCTTCAGTACAAGTGTGATATATGCTTCTGACCATGTTTTGGGTATTCTCTTCTTTGTCATAACTTCATTCATAACTTCTAATAAGTGAAGATTCAATGTTTCCTGGAATGTCTTATAAAATTCCACTGGCAAACCGTCCGGACCTGGTGCTTTCCCAATGTTTTTCTTTTTTAAAGCTTCTGTTAATTCCATCATTGTTATGTTACTTTCTAACATTATTTCAATATCTTTGGGTATCTGAGGCAAATTTGCTTCCTGTAAGTATTATTGAATTCTTTCTTCCTGAACATTCTCTTGATAGTACAGTTTTCCATAATAATCTTGAATAATTTTTTTATTCTCCGCATTTCCATAACATACATGTCCTTGTTCATTTATCAATTGATTTAGCCTTCTCAAGTCTCTTTCCTTTCTCAGTTTATATGCTAGCCATCTGCCTGGTTTGTTAAGATGCAATCCGTAGTTCTTGAGCCAACTGAAAAAGTATTTCAGCATAAGATATGTTACTTCAATGACTGAGTCCTGTTCTGTCTCAATAATAAGGCTGCTGAATGAAACTGTTCTTACAGTATTCATGTGTGACATGTTAAAGAACATGATTGATGGCATTCCCTGGCTTTGTTTCCTATCCAAGTGAAAATCACCTTCTCTTGGGAAAAAGCAACAACATGTAAATGTCTATTATAGTGGGGTAAATACAGGTTGCAGCTTTGCATGGAGGGCAAAAACTACCAGTGAAATTATCATAGCTTTCTCACAAGCCTGTGATCTGTCAGTCTGATTATTTTAGACCCTAGGTATCATACTTTTTTTCAAAGAGCACTATGACCTGTATAAAAATAGCCTGGCTAGTAGGTCACATATATAGAGGCGAGGCATTGGATAAAGTTGGAAAGAGAAAGCACCAAACGTTTTTGTATAAGGGTAAGACTTGGCAAGCACTTCAAAGAACACAGATGCCTTTGTGGATGCCAGATGTACAACCTCTTCTGTTGCCCAAGCTAAAAAAAAATAGCCATGAAAAGCAGTGTCCAATGACTGGAATGGAGGACAGCATGCCTTCAGCAACTTAAGTGGCCTGTAAGAAATGGGCAGGTCCCAGTTCTAATTGCATCATTAATCACATTGTTATGATGCTTTCCAGGCTGGGTTGAAGGCAAAAACTCTGTTAGAGAATAATGAAAGCACTCATTTAAATTGAAACAGGTAAAGATTACTTTAAGCTGCCTCCACTGTGTAATATGACAGCAACATCATGAGGTCATGTCTTATAAAAATACCTACCAGGACATATTTACATATGACAAATGTGAGGATGAGCCCTATGTTTTTTTTTAATATAAAAAGTATTTCCTTCTGTCAATTTTGAATTTTACTGCATGTTTTAAATGGGATGACTGAGTTCTGTCCTTTTGAGAAAGGGAAAAATATTAATTCTGTCCAAAATCATCATATATGGTTTGATATACCTATTCTGTGTGTCTCCTTATCCTCTATTCATTTTAGCAGCCAATTAGGATTTATTTATTTATTTAAAAAAAAGTTTCATACTACTTAAACTTTTAATTTTATTTCTTTTCTAATTTAGGCTGTACCTTCCTTATTTGTTTATTGTGAGCTACCCGTAATCATTTTGGAGTTGGGCTGTACTTAAATCAAATGAATTATTATCAATAATATTCAGGTATATTCACATAATTGTGCAATATTCTGTCCCTTAAATCATAGGATTGACATATTTTTCCAAAGCTGTAGTTAAATTGGGTTGGAATTTCTTGAACCTGCTCATGCTTTGCTCCAAGAGTTTCCTTGATGGTGTTCTTGTGAGTCATTTTGTGACTGCACTGTGTCCTGAACTTTTAAAAATCAAACTTTAAAAAATACTTTCTCAACTTTTTCTATACCACAGAAAAGAGGTGATATCTTTCCAACAGAATATACTTTTCAATGAAACCCAAAACCCTCAACTTACATCCTGGGGAGAATTCATAATACAGTTCACCATATACCAAAATCTCATATATGAAGACAACTCAGATTGCAAAACAGATGTCTCTAATTCTTGTGGATTTCATTCACATAGATTTTTGCCAAATCTCTAGCAATTTGCAAGAAAGGTAGTCACTTCAGCTGTGTAATGTAATTATTAGATAATTATATCACACCTTTACTCCCTCCTTTCATTACCAAAATGTTCAGAAACTAAGATAGCTGCACAGTTTGAAAACAGATTGGATTTAATGCCAGCTTTCATTTCATTTGAATAAACCTCTGAGAATAGAAGGGTAAAGTTTATCAAATTTGATTTAGCAGCAATATGGTCCAGATGGCAGCTAGCAGTTTGAAGATGCTATTGAAATTCTGTTAAGATGGAGGCAGGCAGGTACTCAGTAATGCTGACTGTAAATAATTAATGATTTTGGCTTTTAACCAGAGTTCAGACGAGGGATTTTTTTTTAAGTAAAAGGCAATCGAAAGATCTGTTCCTATCATTGTTATAATTACATGAGAATAGAAGATTTGATGCAACATTTTAAACAGCTGGAGTAAGTGAAAGAAATGGAAACAATGATGATTAGGTGCTTTCTTTGGGGTTAATGTCAGAGTTAGGACAAAATGTTTGGCAGTGGCTTGATTGCAGAATTTTATATGGTCAATGCATTATCCCACTTCCTCTTCTAAAACCCTAAATAGTCCAGGTTACTGTATTCAAAAACATTATCCAAAATTTTATATGTTTTCCCATTTTGAAGAGAAATTAGACAGGAGAACATAAGGGACCAAATAAAACAGACCACAATAAAAAACCTGACAGGCACAGATGGAATTTTATATTAAGCAGTTTCAGGGTTAATGTTATCTGAGTGAATGGAACAAGTGCCCATGGGGAAGAGCTGCAGGCTCATCAAAGCCTTTGGCTCAGCTTGACCTAGAAGAACTGGATATACCTTGCTGTTTGGCTTCAGGAATGAAAATGTAGAAGGCAGCCAGTTATTTTTCTCTATAGTGAAGATTGGGACCCAAGGCCTAAGCTCATTGTTTACCATAATCTTCAGCATAGAGAAAACATATCTCTTCAGGGCCTTGCCAAAGAGTGTCAGAATGGGAGCCAATCATATCTCTGCAGGGATGATGTTCCATAGGGGAAGTGACATAATCGGCTAGTTGGATTTGCTTCTGGAGCCACAATTGCTCTGTCTTGGGGAGTGGGTTGTTGAAGTGATATGTGGGAATGTGACACATATCTTGGAAGACAGGAGGAAGTGCCACAGCCTTAATAATTGTCTGATAAATGAAATCTGAGTCCAAAGGAGGCATGGGTGTGGAGTAATTGTCTCAGAAGGGAACTACAGAGTTTGGGGAAGAGTAAAACTAAGAGGAGGGGGACAGGGACTTTTAAACTTGTAGGATTCTCTTTTGGTTATGTTACAATAAAATAGTGTTAGTACTCAGTGTTTCTTGTCTGGATTGCCTCAAAGAAGGAAGAATAAAAGATTGCCACTATGGCCAAGAGTATCCTTAATTTCAGTTGAACTGCTAGATGTCCAGTACACTGTATGGGGAACATAGCTCTGCCTACAACAATCCATACTTATTGTCTCTCTTTTAGACTAATACGGTGTTCTTGTCAAATGCAAAATATACCAACTCATGTAGTTTATGGCTCATTTAACACTAGCTGGATTGGATTATACACTTTTTCAGTCCACTTCAAGATATTGGCTTTGATGTAGAATATATAAATAATTTCAGTCGCTCACATTGTTAGGTCTGAAGCTGGCAAGACAGGTAAACTAGACCGCAAAAACAACTAGATGAACTAATTGTACTTTATTGTGAGGCTACATTAACAGAATCTTACTAATCAGAAGGCACAGGCTTCCTGCCACCACTTTTAACTGCTTGATCCATTAGGACAGAGCCTTTCTAAATTTCTTTCTCTGACAGTTAAGCTCCTGGAGGCTCCTACCTGTCTTGTCTAATTGTTTCCTAGGAAGCATCTCTTCCCCTCAGTTCCCAAAGTCATCCATACTTTCTATTATGACAAGAGCCAAAAATTCCCAGGGTTAAAATAAACTTTAGGAGCCTGCAGGAGAAGAGTAACTTCTCAGTTCCAGATAATGAGGATATAGAGATGAAATATGAGACATGATGCTCTCTAGTCACTCATGGCTAGAAGGAAGAAGGAGGAGAAAGTTCTCTCTAGCTTGATCCATCTGGAAGGATCAAGAAGAACCTTCCCTGCGGTAGCTCCTTCCCTGTGGAACATCATCCCTGCAAAGATAAGATTGCCCCCCACATTCTGATACACTTTCACAAGACTCCGAAAACATGTTTTTTCCAATGGGCTTGAGGATCCCAGTGTGATAGGAAATTCATCAAATGGCTGCTGTGATTGTTGTGGCGAGGGTTTGAAGCGGGGGTACTGGTTTTGTAGTAAGGTTTTATGTTTGTAAGCTACCCAGAGTCACTGAGAGTGAGTTGGGTGGCCATATAATTTTTTTAAATAATTTTTTTTTTTGCTAAATATATAAATAAATATTTTTTCTAAATATATAAATAAGTATTTTTTCTAAATATATAAATAAATATTTTTTCTAAATATATAAATACATATTTTTCTCAATAAATACATATTTTTCTCAATAAATACATAAATGTTCTAAACAAATACATTTTATAAATAAAGGAATTCTTTTTATAAGTAAACACTTGACACCTCCAGACTCAAAGGAGAGGAGAATCTACTGAGGAGTCTGTTAAGGGTAAAACTATCAGTTTGCAATCTTGAAAGAAATATTATGTCAACATAGCTCTTGTCCTTCTAAACAATGGCTAAATATCCATTGACTTAGAAGGCTAAGAGGAAAAAGACTAGAATTAAAATACTGGAATATAGAGTTATCTATTGGCTTTGACTGTTGTGTATAGCAAAAGGCATAATTTATATGTGTACATGAGTTCATTTTTATTTGGAGTAAAAAAAAAAGCTGATATAACTGAATAGCAAATGCCTGAATATGTGTTTAAGGATCATAGGAGTCAAGATGCCTTGCTATGCCTGGTGTGAAGCCTGACATATTTGACTCCATCTGTAATTGTCCATCTTCCTGAAAAATCATATGGCCCACCAATAATAAACACTATGCTGAATATCAACATCACTGCTTCTCATTTATTGTTACGTTTTTAAAATTGCATCATTGCATTTTTTTAACAATATTTGGAAAGTTCCAGTGTTCAACAAAGCAAGATTAGGATTTTTGATTATTAATAAATATTTAAAGTGACAGATCCTATTTTTTCCATGCTGCATTTGCAATATATTTTTCCAGGAACTTGACAAAGCTGATGTCCTGGACATGAACAAAGTCATCTGTCTAAGTAGCCATTTCTATTTTAGATGCTACATCTGCTCTTCATGTGGGATTTCTGCAGGCATCAAAGGAGCTTTATATATGGAATGAATTCAAAGTATGCAGTGATATAACTGTATCCTAGAAGTTTCCTAACAGTGAAATTCCTGAGTGCAATCAATGTTGGTATGAAAAAGCAAATGATAGCTCTTTTTTTGATCAATAGCTTCATGACTGATCAAAACGGTGGCCTTAGATGAAGTACATGCAGTTCAAGTCATTGCAGAGATACTATTACATTTTATTTACTCAAGTGCACTATTGTTCATGCTAAGTGAAAAGTCTAATTTTGTTAATATTTTAATTAGGTTTTAAAATATTATTTCTCTGCACCAAATAGCATAATTCTTTCTTTGCCTCTCTCTCCAACACAATTGCTGTCTCTCAGTCTAACTTTGTCAACTGTTTTTTTAATCTGTTTGCTTCATAGCACTTCACTTTGTAAAATACTTATATTTCTGTTGAAACAAATGTTGTTTCCCATATGGTCTCCCATATTGACCATGCATTCAAGAAGTGCAATCCTGACAGAGCATTTAAGTTGGCAGAGGCTGGATTTTATGGATGTAAAATGGAATAACATCAACACAATATCAATATCAACAACAATATCACTGTCAACAACAACTAATATTTCTGCAAAAAGAAAAGAGTCTTTAAAAAAAATCAATGGCAGTGGGCAATCAATGGCACAAAGAGGGCAAAAATTAATTGAACTATTGAAGCTATTTTTAATCAGTAATTTACTTCTAAATTACTGCAAGATCAACTTGATGGAAATCAAACCCTGTTCTACATACTAATTAGCTATGATGTATTGAAACTTCATTTTTCACCAGTTAGACATAGTGGGTAGTTGTTTCTTCAGATGATTTACATACTTTAGGTTTAGGAGGACAAATCAGAACACTGAACAATGTCAGAGGCCTCATGACATTTTGTAGACACAGCATGTCTGCTGTCAAATTAAAAGACATGTCACATCAGTATATTCCTGAATTTTTAACATCTTCTTTTTAATAAATGTCAAGGAAATTGTATGAATAGGCCTCAGAATTATAAGACAACTGATTGTAGGCTCTGCATAAATATGCATTTTTCTGTTTCACAGTTGCTTGCCACAGAACACTGATCCATTTCTTTGTACAGCTATGCTACTTATTCCCATTGCTATGAATGAAATTTAAGTTGATATTTTTGTGGTCAGAATTGCAAGTTTTGCACTTCCTTTTATTTTTATTTTTTTGCTAATTAATAAAAATAAAAGATAGTCTTGGTGATTGTGAATCTGTTTTAGCCAGATCTGATTTTGTTTATTCTTTTTAATGGAAAATTTCATTCGTAACATTTTCTATCTCAAGCCATCAGCTAGGACTACAGAAATGAACAGAACAGGGATGATTTGGGGGGTCTTAGTTCTCTTTCCCTACAAAGCTTAACAGGTATTCAGAATCATAGGTATATATAATATAAAGTTGATTTATGACCCAAATGTAACTGCTTATGTTTATCTTATATGTTTTTAAACAGTTTATTTAAATAAATATTACTAATTAGTACCATGTTCAGTAAATTAGAATTTAAAAAGTATTAGTTTTACCAAGTGTCAGGCAAAAGTTCATGTGAAATTCTGGAAAACAGTGAAGCAATTTCAGACAAATTCATGAAACCATATATGGTGGTATATATTTCAAGGAAAAAGCATGCTCAATTTACCCATTTTGATAGTATCTGGACAAAATGATTTACAGTGAAATATTGTCCATTGCTCCTTGCCCATTTTCCTTCCAAACATATATCTTCCTCCACTGAAGCTGAATGATATACAAGCATTTGCACATTGTTACCATTTTCAGCACTGGCACAAAATGAAATGCACTCAACCTGTTAGATCCCTTTACAGGAGATGCTTAACTCCATCCATCAATTGTATGTCATACTTGGGCCTCCCATACAAGTCCATCAATTGACCAAAGTGGTTGTCTTAAGTAGAGTGCCCTGATCAAATACTAGGGTAGCCAAAATTGATGCTTTTTCCCCCTCTAGATATTTATTGATAGAGCTATCACTTTCTAAAACAAGAGACCAGTCATGGGTGATGTATGTGTACATTTCTGAAACCAGAAAATGCTACAGATGCTGGCTTCGCCTTAAGAGAATTTATTTCTCCTCACATTTCACAGAAAGTGTGTACTTGCTGTTGCTATGAAATACAATATTGTTTTCTAGTGGTTTGTATCGACTGAGAGCAGATCCTACACTAACCAGAAAATGGAATTTATTTTTTGCTAAAATTTCCCAAATCAAGGAGGATCAAGCCTCATTAATCCACATCCTGTAGACCTGAACTGAAATTCAGAAAGGAAAGGCAGCAGCAATCTTGGGCTAGTGTTACTTTAAACAATGCATCCTTTGAACAGTTTATTTCTCTAATTTCTGAGAAGCATGATCATGAGCTTCCCCAAACATGATGTAAGGAAAAAGGATGCAGAATAGAAATCACAAACTAAGAAAATAAAGAAGCTAGGGCATATAAGCTATTTTGCACTTAATAAATATTTGGGGTAATTATTAAAATGGGTTTCATAGTAAGACCTGGACATTAGATGTAAATGGCTTATAGTGATAGAGTGCTAGAAGGACATATAATCTTAAAAGGAAAAACAAAATAACAACAATCACCCCAAAATATTATTTGGCAACCTTTTCAAGCCTTAGGTCAGGGAGCGTTATCTAAATGAGATAACAAGCAATTCTGCCAATGCTTCGCCTTAACCAGTTAGTTAAGACGTATTCATCAGGTGCTAAAAATCAAAATTAAATTACATTTACAGATTGCAATTTTGATTAGCTAGTAAATCAGCCTGATCCTTATTAAGAATATACAAAAACAATTTAGTGTTGTATTCTGGCTTGTGTCCATCTTAAAATTGTTAGCATTTTCTAAAATAAATGAATAGCGTTTTCTTTAGAAAGAAAAAAAAGTTTTTATTTTATTTTACAACTGATTGCTCCATTATAGGAATAACTGATACCTATTAATTTTACTTCTCACTGTTAGCATGAAGCCACCCAATAAATGTTCCTTGTTGGTAGAAGGAAATTGCTTCAATTGCCAATACCTCAACCAAGCTAGGAAAACACAATAACTTAATGGGCCATATGATTATTAAATTTGCAGTTCAAAGAATAGGACTGCCATTGTCCATTGAAGTCAATGGCCCAGTAAATTGGAGTGAATGGGGAAATACAAAATAATGAAATACTCTTGGGATCGTGCTCTTACTTCTACTATTTTTAGTTCTACTCTTTTTAATAAAAAGCACCCATCTATTTCAAATGCTGATTTATTTATTTGTTTGTTTATATTTCATATTTCTTAACTGTCCCACTCTCTCAAAGATGGGGTGCTTGGAGCCTCCCTAAAGGGTGGGGCCCAGAATATTTGCTTTTATTGTCCTCCTCAAAAAAAGCCTTCTGTGCATTTCCTTCAAAGACGTCTTCGTGTACCACTTTGGCATCTTCTGAAAACACTTGGCAATTCTCAGAGGTAATTGCTCTGTAAACAATATAATAATAACAACAACAACAACAACAACAATAATAATAATAATAATAATAATAATAATAATACTTTGTTGTCATTGTACATAACTACACAATATACACATACAAGGAAATTCACATACACCCAGAGACCAGACCCAACACACACACACACACACACACATGACAATCTCCAAACACAAAACTCCCCACCCCCTAAACACACACAAGCATCCACACAACAGACCAAGTACTGTCCAACAGCTCACTGAGGGTGGTTCTTAAGTTCATTGTTAAGTACAGTTATAGCTCTGGAATAAAAACTGTTCAGAAAACGTGTGAGTTTTAATTTTTCTGTATCTTCTGCCAGAAGGCAACAGTTCACAAAGATTGTAAGCAGGATGGGAAGAGTCCCTGAGAATGTTGTGCAACTTCCTCAAACAGATAGATGTGAAGATGTCGTCTGAGATTTCAGCACTTAGGACAGCTTTCACAACTGTCTAAAAAAATTAGGATTAAAATATATGCAGAAAAAGTGATCAACACTTCAAGCTGAGAGACCATCAGATGCAGCTATTTCTAAGCTTGCTGTCCTCCCACCCCAATTTTTCTCTCTAAGATATACCAACATAGTTTGCCAACATCTGAATTCATGGAACATACCAACATCTGAATTTATGGAAGACTGGATTTATTCCATGCAAATACATTCCATAGATTTCAGAGCTGAAAATTATCAGTAGGACACAGAATAAAGATAAACAATTACTGTTAATTAACCCCACTGTGTCCTTGAATACCTCTTTTGGTACTTCCGATCTCCATGCAGTATATGATTCTTTCCATTAGTATTTATTTTCTTTAAAAGAAATGGAAAATTGATGTGCTTCAGACTTTTTGCTTATTCCTTGCTTCCTTGCTTCCTTTTCTTTCCTCTTTAAAATAGTGCTCCTGCCCACTCTTACCATATAGCCCCACAAGATATTACAAAAATAAAGACTCTGTGTTCGTACAGATCCAGAATATAATTTCAGCAGGTTGCCATGTGACAAATGAGTATTTTTTGACTGACCATCCTTAGTAGGCAACAATTTATCAAAAGATAGGCCTCTTGAACCAACATTTAATAAAAAACAACAACCACAAAATGCTCTTAATATTCCAGATTTGCCCAGTGAGTCTAATAGAATTCTGTCTCTGGCTGGTCAGTGCTTCTTCCTGTCAGACATTTCCTATTGAGTATTTTTAGAAGAGAACTTTGAGGAGTCATTCATTAGCTGATTCACAGAAAACATTGTACAAGTTTCTATGACATTATTTTAATCAGTGCTGAAACATTTTTTAAATAACTGATTATGTGAATAAGGGAACAGTTGTTGCTTTCATAACCTCTTGAAACTGCCCAGCATCACACAGTTGGCCATGTAACACTTGTTAGGCTTTTCTTGGAGGTGTTCAACCGAAATCAGTTTATTGGGTTAGATTCAATTTGCATATCTAGAATTAGAGATACGAGCACAGTGGGAGTATTCATAGAAAGAAGAAAGGTATTCACCTCATTCACAACCCCCAGAAATCTGTAATTCACAGAAGCAATATCAGAAGACATTTATTTATTATGATGAATTAGCATGACTGAGGCCACACTAATGAAACAATGTTTTTCAGAAAATGATCCAGAGATTGAGAGCTTGGCAGAAACTTGACAAGGGAAGCCTGTGATCTCCACAGTAACGGATGTCCAAAAAAAGATCAGAACTAACATTGACAAAGTTCCAGAATCCCCTACTGTCAAATATAAGGTCAGTCAAAAATCCTCATTAAAACTATCTCAGCTTTCACTTAATTGAATGTTTTGAAACTGCTTATTAGTACTATGAAGATGAAGCCTTCCTTCCTTCCTTCCTTCCTTCCTTCCTTCCTTCCTTCCTTCCTTCCTTCCTTCCTTCCTTCCATCCATCCTTCCTTCCTTCCTTCCTTCTTTCCTTCCTTCCTTCCACATGAAAAGTAAATTTAAACCAGGGTGAAACTAAAAAAATTGCTCCAGAGGCAATTTTTTGCTCAATCATCAGTCTTTCCAATCTATAGTAGAGGAAAACTCCCCAATGTCGAAGTATTAAAGATAGAGATTAAACAAAGGAAGTCTTAAAATACATCTTCCAAGCATCCTTGTAAAAACCTGACTGGCAGCAGGTCAATAAAAAAAGATTGCAGTTTTAAGGTCTTCTAAAGGTCAGCAGGACCTATGGCAAACTTAAACTAACTATAAACCACTCTTAACTTGAGTGATCTAGTGAAGCTGAAAACTAGATAATTTAACTGTAATTGCTGACTATTTATTATAATAAGACTTAAATCTCTCTTCTTTTTCTGCATTTTTCATTTCACCTGTTTGTTTATTTACCTGACTTAAAATCATCTTTGTATCAACAGGAAGAATAAATTTTCCATTTTTTTCCCCTGTAAAGACTTCAATAATGGCAGAGAGGTAGACTAAAGGTCATAAAAGTATGACTAAAAACTTCAGTAGAGTTAAAGGCAAAGAAGCTTGTTCATCTTTAACTTGACAAACTGTTACACATACCCAAATGTAGCACAATGGAGTTTGTGGTGAAAATAGACTGTAATCCCCTTTATGCTGATCGTAGCAGCTGATCATTCAGGAAACTGCCAGATGAGATCAACTAATGACCTTGGAGAAATAGCTCATCTTGACAGAGAGAGATACAATACTTTATGTTGGTTTCCTTCACAATAGAATTAAAATGCCAAGGCTGTCATATTTTGACAATCCTCTTCTGCCTATAATACTGGAGGCAGATTTTCTCATTGTAATATTTCTGTGGGAACATCTAAACAAACAATGAAATGTAAATAGATAAAATGCCACCAATCAAGATAAGGCTACATTTGTATTTAGAGAGGATTCACATCACCTTTACAGACCTTTGCATTTTAGTGGGCAAGGATCAGTACTCTAGAGGCCTAATCTTTTCCCATAATTTATGTAAGCAGAACACCACACTGCCTATGTGCATTGCAAACATAACTATAGAGGTACTATATCCACAATGTTTGCTATAAAGAACTAAGTACATCAATAATACATTTATCTAAATGTTTTTTTATTTATAAAAGTCCTTAATAACATCAACTTTTCTTATTTCAAAACCCACTTTATGTTCATGAGTTTTTTCAAAGAATGGAAAAAGGAAAATGCCTTCCCACCTCAGACAATTATGTTAACATTCCCAGAATATCAGTTTTCTTTTCCTTTTTTTAAAGATAGTTTTTAGCTCTTCTTGGAGCAAACATATGAGGCAATCTCTTCTGGTCATTTTATAAGAAAGCGGCTTTCCTGTATTTTAATGAATGAATGAACAATTCTAGTAATGAATGACATAAACACTGCCTTAAGAAGTTCTGGGGAGTTCATAAATCTTCTCTGGTGGGAAGTGATTGCAGTCTCATAAAAGATTAATCAGCAATCCATGCTTTTGGAAAATGAGCAAAATAGAAACGTGTATCTTTTCAAAATGGTTATTTTTCTGAGATTTCAATATTTTAAACAGTTATTTGCTTGTACATCGTGTGTGTGTGTGTGTGTGTGTGTGTGTGTCTGTGTAAAGGTAAAGGATTCCTGAAGATTTTATTCCACTAGTTGTAGCTGACTATAGGAGGTGGTGCTCATCTCAGTATTGAGACCATTGAGCCAGCACTGTCCGAAGTTGTTTCTGTGGCCAGCGTAATGTCGCAAGACATTGTTACTTTCCCACCAAAGTGGTACTCATTTATCTACTCGTATTTACATGCTTTTGAATTACAAGGTTTGCAGGAGCTCAGCCAAGTAATGAGAGCTCACCCTGTTGTTTAGTGCTCAAGTCTCAAACACACACACACATACACACCAGAGGTGGTATTCAGCAGGTTCTGACCAGTTCTGGAGAACCAGTAGAGGAAATTTTGAGTAGTTCAGAGAACCAGCAAATACCATCTCTGACTGGAGATTTTACAATATCCTTCCCCTGCCATGCCCACCAAGCCACGCCCACAGAACCAGTAGTAAATAAATTTGAATCCCACCATTGATACACACACACAGTATGTATATAAATTATATATAATTAAGAACTCAAGACATTTTCCCATCCAAGTGCTAATCAGGTCTCTGCTTATTTTTTTGAAATCAGGTAATATAATGCCACTTAAAAGGGAAAAATTCAGTCAAACTCAACTTCTAATGCTCTCATGAATGCATCAACATGTTTATTTTGACAAAATAAATTATGTCTCTTCCAGAATGTTCAATTCTCCATTCTAGTTTAGAACCCTGATATAAATTATGTCCAACAGTCCTTAATTTCTGAGTACAAAAAAGAAAAGAAAAGGAAAAAGGTGAACTAGGTACTGCTACAGTATCTGCTCTATGACAAACCCAACTCTCCTCCAAATCAATGTCCATTTTATTTATTTATTTATTTATTTATTTTATTAATGAATAGAAACTAATATAACATAAAAGAAGAAAAAATAAAAAGAAAGAAAAGAAAAAAGGTTGAAAAAATTGAAAAGAAAGAGAAGATACAAAGAAGTGATTTCTATTATGCTTTATAGTAGTTATAAGAAAATGGTTAAAACTTCCACTAAGTCTCTAGGGTAAGGTTAATGCTATGAAAATGAATATTACATTGAGACTAATGTACAGTGCATTCAGAAAGTATTCAGACTCCCTTCACTTTTGTCTATTTTGTTATGCTGCAGCCTGATTCTACAGTTGAGGAAAATCATTTTTTCCCTCATTAATCTCCATATAATATCCCACAATCACAAAGTGAAAACAGAATTTTAGAAATATCAGTAAATTTATTTTAAAAAACTGAAATACCACATTGGCATAAGTATTCAGACCCTTCACTCAGATAACTAATAATAAGAATACAGCTCATCAGTCTGGAACCCACATTATGTATCTGATATTAACACAGTAGAGAAAGTCCAGAAATATTTCACAAGAAGAGTTCTCCACTCCTCTACTCATTGCAGAATACCTTATGCCACTAGACTTGAAATTCTAGACCTAGAAAACCTAGAACTACGCCGTCTTCGGTCTGATCTAAGTATGGCATATAAAATCATACATTGCAATGACTTACCTGTCAATGGATACTTCAGCTTCAACCATAACAACACAAGAACACATAATAGATACAAACTCAAGGTTAACCGCACCAAAATTGATTGCAGGAAATATGACTTCAGCAACAGAGTGGTCAATGTCTGGAATCCTCTACTTGACTCTGTGGTTTTTTCCCCAAACCCCAAAAACTTTAACTTTAGACTGTCTACTATTGATCTCACCCCTTTCTTAAAAGGTCTGTATAAGTGCACCAACATGCCTACCGTCCTTGTCCTATTGTTTCTTTTATTTTTCTATATGTATCCATATAGATGTATCCATAATGGATATATGTATCCATTTCATGTATTCATAACTATGTTTATGCTTATACCTATTATCTTGTAAGTGATTGACAAATCAAATAAATCAAATAAAATCTGACTTGTAGAATGAAGAACATATTTGGAGAAACAACAGATCCAGGTATTAAGAAACGTTAAGCATATTTCATATGAATGAAGAATGAAAATAATTAAACAGAAAATATTATTTCATCTTATTTGGACTCATCAAAAATGTTTAGTAGATATTACATTTTTTGTTCTGGAATTATAAAACATTTCAAGGTTTTTTTTTAATTCAGATTATCTGAATTTGTCCAGCTGGAACTTTTGTTCTAGTTTAAAATCATTACGTATTTTAATACAATATTAGTGAGGACTTCTGGTTGGGTGCTGTGTTGGTGCAGAGCTGAGGAACGGATCGCCACTCTGAAAGATTCTGATTTTCTCTAGTTGGTGGCTTTTTAGAGCGTGTTGGACCCTGGAGGGGTAGGCAAAAGAAAGGGGAAGACACAGAGTTCTTTGGGGAGGTGCCGTGATCCCGGATACTGGAAGAAGAACCCTCTGAAAACTAACAGCAGAAGAGGGAGATCATGACAATTGCAACGATCAGAACCAGAGATGCAGCAGCCCAGCTGATTAAAAGAAACGAAAAGAGGGAAACAGCAGGCTGAGCACTGGAAAGGCGTATTTAAAGAAGATTTTCAGAATATTGGTATATATTGTAAAAGAAGCTCTGAATTGAGTGGTGTGGTGAAGCGGTGGAACTATTGACAGGAGCGCTGACTGAAACAACGGCAGAGATTTATGCTGACTAATGGAATCGTGAAACCTGAGGAGACAAAGGGTGAGATAATAACATTTGTTTGCGAGTGGAGGAGTGAACTATAGAACCTTATTGTCCATTTATTTGAGAAGTGGGGAAAGAAAGAAAAAGAAGTGAAAGTGGTTAAGTGGTATAGGAAAATGAAAGGACAGTTAAGAGTGTAAAACTTGGAAAAGAACTTTTGACGCCTTGAAATCAGAAGAAAGGACTGGGGAAAAGAAACTTTAATTTGATAAATATGAATAGACAACTCTGACAACAAAACAAGGAAGATCTATTTAAGGTTTATAAGTGGAACTGTGACTGTGTGGGAGTAAAAGAACAAAAGAGTAAGAAGAAAATACACAAATAGAAAGAAGAAACGAAACGGAGAAAGTGACTGTGCAATTTGGAATGAGGACATTTTAAATTAAGAGTTGTTGTAAGACAGTTAACAGAAAAAACTTTGGATCTGATTTAATAGATATTGGTAAGATACAAATCTATTTAAGTGATGCTGGTAGAAAACTAATTTGATACAGGTAAATATATTTTTGTACACAGAATAATGCTTAATACTGATTGATTTTTTTGGATTAATTGAATAATTGTTGGAAAGTGATTCCATAAGTATATGAATTAGATGGTCAAATAATAATTATATAATATTATTATTATTTTATTGTTCTACTGATAAATTATACTAATCAATTTTTGTTTAAAAATATTATATAAGAAAACTAGGGGAAAAAAAGACTTACTTACTTCGATTAAATATATAATCTTAAGGAAATAGATAAATTCATATATGTAGGAATTCAAATATATTAATGAGCTGGGTGCTTTAACTATTTACATTAATTACTTAATTATATAGATCTGGTGTTTTCTGGTTAAGCATACTGGTATCTATTTAATTGTATTTATAGTGGATTAACTATATATATATATATATATATATATATATATATATATATATATATATATATATATATATATATATATATATATATGTTTGTTTTCTTAAGTTTTCGTCAGGTACTTACATGTATGGCATTCAGCTTTGTTCGGGTATTTTCCCATGTCATTGTAGTTGTGCTTTTAAAGTTGTAGCAATGTTTCAGCAGACTCTCATCTGCCATCATCAGGCTTCTGTATAGTGTTCATCTGTGAGTCAGACTTTTACAGTGGTTTCAGATTGAAATTTAGGAGCCTATTGCTGTGCCAGAATTGATTTTTTCTTCATCCTGATTGGTTGGGAGTCTTGGTCTGTGTTTATTGGTCTTGATTGTGTTACTTTATTGGAGGCCTTTAGTGCAGCTTGGCTCTGGGTAAATGGATGGCCTGTTAAAAACCCTGCTCATCACAAAGCAGCCTGAGAAGGGCGTTGGTACTTACCTGACATGCCCGTTCTCTTTGAGCTGTGAAGAGCATCCAGTAGTGGGAGGTGCTTCAGTCTCTGCATGTCTAGGCTGGGCTTAATTTGTGGAATGCTCCTCCTCCTCCACAGGACTCCTTCCCAGCGTTCCCCAGTTTTGGCGAAGACGAGAGAAATAAATGCCCTCATCCTCAATGCCCTAACGATTCGTTGGCCAAAACAGGACCCCACCAGATGGAAAAAGGGTGGGGCTGGATGCTCTTCACAGCTCAAAGAGAATGGGCGTGTCAGGTAAGTACCAACACCCTTTCTCCCATGAGCTGTTCAGAGCATCCAGTAGTGGGACATACCAAAGCTTGGCCTGTCCTACGGGAGGGACTCCGTCTGGCCTGGAATCCCCTCCTGATCCCTGTGGACCCGTTGCCGAACTCTTCTGCCAGCTCTTGTGCCCTATGAAAAACCAAGTTAATTTTGGGTGTAAATGTAGGATGAGGGCGAAGGACCACCCGGTCAGAATAGAAAACACAAAGATCTTGTCTGATAGACAAAGCTGCAATCTCCGAAATATGACGAGCAGAAGTGACTGCTACAAGGAAAACTACTTTATACGTCAGAAATTGGAGACTTGACGATTTCAAGGGTTCGAAAGGGCCCTTAGTGAGTGCAACAAGGACCTTGTTAAGGTCCCAGGTGGGATAACAGTGTACTGCTGGAGGGCGTAAATTTGTGGCTCCTCGACGGAAACTCCATATGCATGGATGATGGGAAAGAGATAGTAGGCCTTCACAAGTGAGAACTGATGCCAAGGCTGCCACCTGTCTTTTCAACGTATTAGGTCATAATCCCTTGTCAAGTCCCTCTTGCAAGAACTCTACGATTTGAGCCACAGATGGAGAGATGGGATCAATTCGAGACTTGGTACACCATTTGCAGAAACTGGACCATGTGGCATTGTAAATGCGAGTTGTTGAGGGGCGTCTGGCGGCTTGGATAATGGCGATAACTCTATTGGAAAACTTTTCATTCTTCAGATGACTCTGCTCAACCTCCAGATGGTCAGGTGCAACCATTGAGGGTCCGGATGTTGAAGGGGTCCCTGGGTTAGCGAGACCCTGGCTGGCGGAATTCTCCATGGTGTTGATACAGATACACTTGGGAGGTCTGCAAACCACGGCCATCTGGGCCAGTAAGGAGCTACTAAAAGCAGCTCCGCCCTCTCATCTAGCAGCTTCTGGATGACCTTGGGAAGCAGTGGAAGTGGCAGGAATGCATACAGAAGTCCCGGGGCCCAACGACAGCGGAGCAAATTGAAGTTCTCTGCTCCTTGCGAGGGGTACCTGGAAAAAAATCTCAGGAGCTGAGCATTGAGGGGGGAAGCGAACAGGTCCACCACCTGCTGTCCAAATGTCTTGACCACCTCTGGAAACAGGGTCGGATGGAGGCGCCACTCCGATTGATCGATCATGGCCCTGCTCAGCCAGTCTGCCTGTGTATTCAACAGGCCCAAAATGTGCTCTGCTTTGATGGAAAGTAGGTTGCTCTCCACCCAACGACATAAGCGTTCCACTTCCCACATGAGATGTTTCGACTGTGTGTCCCCCTGTTTGTTTATGTGAGCTTTGGCTGTTAAGTTGTTGGTCAATATTAGTATGTGCTGATTGCGTACCTGTGGAAGGAAGCTGCAGAGAGACAGGTGTTCTGCCTGAAGCTCCAGCCAGTTTATGCTGCACGACTGTTCTATGGCGGACCAGCGGCCTTGGATTGTGAGAGATTGAATGTGCTCTCCCCATCCAAACAGGCTGGCATCGGTGGTGATGGTAAATCTGTGTGGCTCTTTGAAGAGGCAGCCTCTGTTGATGACTGATCTGGTCCACTAGAGGAGAGATATGAGGACCTTGTATTTGGAGTTGTTTCGGCCAGAGTGCTGGTATGGGAGCAGGAACCACTGGAGGGATCTAGTGTGGAGCTGGGCCCAAGGGATGATAGAGATACATGAGATCATCTTGCATAACAATTTTGATAGTTCCGCTAGGGGCACCCTCTTAAGACCCCTGATCTCCTTAACTAATTGCTGAATGCTATTTACCATATCTATGACTGTCCCCAGATGGGTTAACCGAGTTGATGGTATTAAATGACTCTTTTTCCAATGTATTGAGAACCCGTGCTGTTGTTGGGATTGTAATGTGTTCTGAGTATCTCTGACTGCTTGATGAGCGGAAGATGACAAAATCAAGATGTCATCAAGATAACACTGGAGTCATACGGGGATATCACAGAGATGACCAGCTAGCACTGCGAGGACCTTCATGAAGGTCCTGGGGGCAGAAGCTAGGCCAAAAGGAAGGGTCACATATTCAAAATGGTGGTTATTATAACAAATCTCAGAAATTTATAGTGGGAAGGCTGAATAGCAATATGTAGGTACACCTCCGTCAGGTCTATGGACATGAGGACATCACCCTTTCTGATGCAAAGTAAGATAGATTGCAGGGTGTGCATTTTAAACTTGCGATATACTAAGAAACAGTTGAGACATTTCAGATCCAATATTGCTCTCCACCCCACCCCCGAACTTTTGGGAACAACAAAAAGATGTAAATAGAAACCTCACCCTCGTTGATTGGTGGCTACTGGTTGGATGGCTCGTATGTCCAGTAGGTGTTGGATAACTGGATCTTTGGAGAGAGGGCATGACATGAAAAAATCTGGGGGAGTGGATTGAAACTCCAGCTCAAGGCCAAATCTGATTGTGTCTCTGACCCAGGTATCAGAGGTTGAGGAGTCCCATTGGTCCGCAAATAATTTAAGGCATCTGCCAATGGGGGTCAGGTCCAGGGAGTTATCTTGGATGCCGAAAGGACCTATTTCCTGATCCCTGAAAGGATCTCTTGGATTGACCACCCCATCTGCTCCTTCCCCAAAGTCGGACCTGTCTGGCTGCTGCCCTGGTCTGAATGATGGGGGTCTCTGGTATCTGGGTGAAAGGGCCGAAAGGATCCCCTCTGAAAGGACTGAGGGTTTCTAGAATCTGACTTCTGAAAAAGGGAAGGAAGAATTTTCTTTTTGTTTCAGGTTTCAATTAGTAGCGGATCAAGGGAAGGGCCAAACAATAGGAGATGAAGCAAGCTTGCATTTGTGCTTAAAGTCCACTTGTCAATGTTTTAACCCTTAGTAAGCGTCATGCTGTGACATGTGAAGTAATGGCCCTGGCTGAAAACTTGACTGCATGATAAGTTGCGTCAGCTGAGAATTTAGTGGCTGCTATAAGTTTAGCAATATCTTGGTGTGCTCTAACGTTGGAATTAGGGACATGTTCCCATAAGAGGTGGAGCCATCTGAGAGAAGAATGGGTAAAGAAGGAGGCGTCCGTGGCTGCTCTGATGGCCCATGTGTCAGACTGATGAGCTCTGCGTAGGTCTAGCTCGGCTCGTTTTTCCTCCGGCTTTAATGTCTCCAGTGCTTCACTGGGAATGGAGGAGGATGCTAATCCCACTATAGGTTCATCTACCTCAGGAGTATTCAACAATTTTGAGAAATCAGGGGCCAAATTGAAATATTTCCTGTCATATCCAGTGGGGGCTGGGTACACCACTGCAGAGGCCCACTGTTTCTGTACGAGGTCCGAAAACATGGGAGGAACTGGGATCATCTCTGCCTTGACTACTGGTTGGTTGAAAATTAGATCTTCTGGTCCCTCTTCTGAAGGAGCTGGAATGGTAGAAGGGGTCGACTTGTTTAGGCGTGCAATGTTTTTTGCCTTAAACAAGAGAGATCTGAAAAGTTGTGGGTGGAAGAAGCCTGAAAAAACAGGTTGGTCAGGAACAAGGCCCATATCCTCAGACATTCCCCTTTCTAAGGGGTCTGCTTCTGACAGGGGCTCGCTGTCATGTATTGATCCTGATTCAATCTCTTCCATTTGATCAATTTGATCCATTTCTTCCTCCTCCTCCTCCTCAGTTGGCCCTTGGAGGGGGACTTCCCCTTATAAATGTACCTGGGTATAGTGTTGCTCTGACCTGGTCAATGACCTCAGCGATTGGGAATCATAATCAGCTATCACAGGATGTTCCCTGGTCAGAACTGCGTGTTGAAGACCTGCTGCGATTCCCTGGTGGATTGCCAGCTCCATCCAGGCCTTCATCATCTCTGGAACTTCCTCTGGAAGAATGTCATCCTGACGAAGACCGGCAGCCATCAGAGTGTAACTTCGGGAGCCCTTCACGTGGGTGGTGTCCCAGGTACTTGGGCCTGTTGGCTTTAGGGAGCCAAGCTATGCCTGGATGAGAGGGAGAGATCTAGGGGAGGAGGAGGGTGGGAAGAGGTAGACAGACCTGGACTGGAGGAGGGAAAGTCCTGTGAGACCTTGTGCGCCTCCCGTGTGCACTTATCTATCTGTCTTTGTAAGGCTTTATGGCACCTGATGGCATGCCTTTCTGAAGTTTTAGAATTCCCTTTAGCCTGCTTCGGTTTGTGCTGAGATTTGGCTTTGACGTTCAAGGATGAGGTCTGAGAGCTGCTACTGTCTGACATTTCGATTAAAGTTGAAATTGCAGTATGCTTGTTATACAATGCAATACTGTGAAGGCAGTTGGCATGCCCAGGGGCCTGATCTGAGGACAGACCGGTTGCCCTGATGATGTTCTTATTGCCCCCTTTCCTTTTTTAAAAAAATAATACCTATTTATAATGAGTCATATCTCAGTAATAGTATTTTATTGATATTAAAATATTATACCAAATAGATAACAATAATTATTATTGTTATTATTATTGTTTTTATTATTGTTGTTATTGTTATTATCGTCATTATTATTGTATTATTATATAACCACTAATAAATAAATATATATATATATCTATATATCTATTTGTTTTCTGAGGTTCTCTGAATGATTTATATGTGGATCTTTGGTTGTTCGGGTTTTTCTCCGCGTAAGATTCGAAGTATCTAGGCAACGTTTGATGAAGTCTCATTCATCATCTTCAGGCTTCTGTCTCTGGCTCTGTGCTTTTCAGAGTAATGTGAGATTGTAGCTGCTTCCTCCTTTTAACTGCCAGTGGGGTGGGACTTGATTGGGTGGGGGTTTGGCTGTGTTCTGATTGGGTGGGGTGTGTTCTCATTGGTAGGGGTTTGGTTGTGTTCTGATTGGTTGGGGGTTAGCCGTGTTCTGATTGGTTGGAGGCATGTTATGTTCAGGTGGGGCTGAACATCAGCCAAGCCCCACCTGAACAGAATATGCCTCCAACCAATCAGAACACGGCTAACCCCCAACCAATCAGAACACAACCAAACCCCTACCAATGAGAACACACCCACCCAATCAGAACACAGCCAAACCCCCACCCAATCAGTCCCACCCCCACTGGCAGTTAAAAGGAGGAAGCAGCTACAATCTCACATTACTCTGAAAAGCACAGAGCCAGATGACAGAAGCCTGAAGATGATGAATAGACTTCATCGTTCAGATACTTCGAATCTAGCTGAGAAAACCCAACAACCAAAGATCTATATATCTATATATCTATATATCTATATATCTATATCTATCTATCTATCTATCTATCTATCTTTGGTTATTCGGATTTTCTCTCAAGTAAAATTGGAAGTATCTAGGCGACGTTTCAATAAAGTCTGATTCATTATCTTCAGGCTTGTGTCTTCAGCTTTGTGCTTCTTGGAGTAATGTGAGCTTGCAGCTGCTTCTTCCTTTTAACTGCTAGCAGGGGTGTGACTTGATTGGGTGGGGGCTTGGCTGTGTTCTGATTGGCTGGGGGGGGTTCTGTTCAGGTGGGGGCTTGGTTGTGCTCAGGTTAGTCTTAGTTGCTGGGGGATTTGAACTGGTGAGCTGTGATCCTGTTGTTTGGCTTTGCATTCATGGTAGTGCCACATCTTCACGGTGGGCATCAGTTCGCTTCATGTATGGGTCAAAGGGGTTTGAAGTGGGTAGTGATGCAGCTGTGGTACGGCTTCTGCTCCGTGGTCATGTCTCATCTTCTGTGTGGGTCTGCTTTCTACATGGAAGTGTGGTGGTAGCAACTTGTGTGGCCCTCATGGGTGTGGGTCTGGTGTCATTCTTCATGTTAGGTACTTGTTTATTAATGGGGGCGGGTTTCCAAATGGCTGGTAGGCGGGAGGTATCATCTCGTTTATTCATGTTGTGTGGGCATTTTTCTATCTCTATGGCTTCTCTGATTATATATATTTGTTTATATGTTTGTTTGTTTCTTTTTAAATGTTTTAAATATATGAAACTTAAAGAAACCTTATTTTAAAATTTTAAAAAAGTTAAAAATACAATATTAGCAAGAAATATTATAATTAGATAGCTTGATATGATGTTCAATTATGTTCCTAAAATGTGGAAATTGTCATTATATGAAGACAAATTTTGCTATATTGTGCCTGGGGCAGGGCAAAGAGGCTAATTTTCCATAAACAGAAGAAAACTTATTCTCCTGATATTAAACAAACAGATTCAGGATATCCATATGTTAACTGTTTTTGAAAAGTCTCTGATCTCCAACAATAAAATGTGAAGCAATATGTTTCCATATAATATAGGTTTAATGAAAAACTTAAGAATTGAACCAATAATACCAATGAATGGATTTCCCTTTTTTAATCTCTCCTTTGTTTGGTCATATTTATTGTTGATGGTTACTTTAATCAAAGCTATTTTCCCCCACTGTATAACATAGTTTATAAAATAAAAAATAGAGTGTGAAAAAAATCATGCCTGCTTAGTAAAATGCAAGAAAGAAACTTAAGTGCCCTTTCTCCAGTGTGCTTCACTGCAATGAACTCTGATTGCCTGCAGAAATCTGAACTCATACTCAAGCAATTAATGACTAATTTTGTTAAGCTGATTATACTGATTTATTTGGAGGTATGATATTTAGTTCTCCTTCTTTCCCTTTTTCCTAAGAAACTTCTTATGTCAACAATGTTATTTGATTGGCTTAATAAGGACTTTCTCCTTCAAATCTGCCCCATGTACTAGACTACATAGTTACCCAGCTACCCCTTTTGCTTCAGAACTAGTACAAGGTTTGTTCAGCTTTTATATTTGTACTTTTGGAAAAGACCCCCTAAAGTATCTTTCTTTTTATTTTGCTAGAATTTGATGCAGGGAATAGACTTTGATAGAAGGTGGAGAACTTCTCAGCTAGACAGATGGAGTTGGATCAGGAGGTTTAGCCTGATAGAAAAAAGCGATCCTCCAGTGAAGTTTAAGTTATTCTTCCTCCAAATTCATAATTCTCTGTCTTAGAGTTGGCTTTAGTGCTACCTGCTCCTGCTGAGAAATATTGCTTTCTTGTGTGCTGAAAAGAAGTCAGTTGTGAAGATAACCCATTGTTCTCTGTGTTACCTGAAGATCATAATTAGAAAAGAGGCTATGAAGCAGAGGCATTACCCAATAGGAGGCCAGGAAAAACAGATGCGTTACATTAACATCCTGGCTTTCACTCTCATAGCCGCCTCAAGATAACTAACAAGTCCTTAGCCTGCCTTTTGGCTGACCAGGATAACCTCTGTTTCACATGGATCATGAGTTCTGTTTGCTTAGTAGTACATTTAGAGAGGCAATAAGGTATTCATGCTTGGGTGAATGAAGTATATATGCTAAATTTATGGTTGCATAATAACCTAAGAATAATACCAGTAGGATCTAAATCAGGGTCCCCAATCTCTAGATCATTGACCAGCATCAGTCTGCATCCTGGCACAAATTAGGCCACACAAGTGAATGAAGCACCATCCATGCACATGTGGGATCCAGACAGTGTCCATGGAAAAACCACCCTCCACGGAACCTGTTCCTGGGACACAAAAGTTTGGGAGCCACTGATCTAAATGATGTTTAACTCTATAGAAATGTTTTGAATTGGGGATTCTCACTATGTCACTAGCTAAAATCACATCGGTTTGAGTCAGATCATCTATTATGGATATAAGTAGCTGCATTGCTGAGTCAAAGTTATTCTTGTACCACTAAGTGAGAATTAAAAGAAAAAAATATTGCTTTACTATGTATTACCTCATTTTTGTTGCATACATTCTAGACATTTCCCACTAGATTTAATCCTTTTAGAGAGCATAGGTGGAAATAACCTGGAGGAGGAGGTTGTAAAATAGATCACAAGAATAGGTTTGAAATAATAAAAACAGAGAAAATGGCAGTCTTTAAATTATCAGAAAGCAGGGGCTTATATAGTAGTAAAAGGATTTATTTATAACTAAAGCAGTTATTTCCAATACTTTTAAGCTTCATGTTTTTAAATTAGGACCAATAGATCTGGACTGAAAAAATCTAGATGATCACAGACTAGATTACAGCAGAGATATATAACTCTGTAAAATGGCCATTCATTTTTTTTTTACAGTTCAGTTTTGGAGTCTTACTTTAGTCTTTATTCTTAGATGAATGGAATGAATAAACATGGATATGTATTCCTATCACAATGACACTAAAATAATGAGACATGCATCTTAGAAAATTTGCCATTTTGTATGACTTTCTATGACTTTGCAAGAAACAAAGTTGGTTGGAAAGTATCCTTGTTGACCTGACTGGAAAGTAGGTTGCTCTCCACCCAACGACATAAGTTGATTCCACTTCCCACATGAGATGTTTTCGACTGTGTGTCCCCCTGTTTGTTTATGTGAGCTTTGGCTGTTAAGTTGTTGGTCAATATTAGTATGTGCTGATTGCGTACCTGTGGAAGGAAGCTGCAGAGAGACAGGTGTTCTGCCTGAAGCTCCAGCCAGTTTATGCTGCACGACTGTTCTATGGCGGACCAGCGGCCTTGGATTGTGAGAGATTGAATGTGCGCTCCCCATCCAAACAGGCTGGCATCGGTGGTGATGGTAAATCTGTGTGGCTCTTTGAAGAGGCAGCCTCTGTTGATGACTGATCTGGTCCACTAGAGGAGAGATATGAGGACCTTGATACCTTGACCTTTATTTGGAGTTGTTTCGGCCAGAGTGCTGGTATGGGAGCAGGAACCACTGGAGGGATCTAGTGTGGAGCTGGGCCCAAGGGATGATAGAGATACATGAGATCATCTTGCATAACAATTTTGATAGTTCCGCTAGGGGCACCCTCTTAAGACCCCTGATCTCCTTAACTAATTGCTGAATGCTATTTACCATATCTATGACTGTCCCCAGATGGGTTAACCGAGTTGATGGTATTAAATGACTCTTTTTCCAATGTATTGAGAACCCGTGCTGTTGTTGGGATTGTAATGTGTTCTGAGTATCTCTGACTGCTTGATGAGCGGAAGATGACAAAATCAAGATGTCATCAAGATAACACTGGAGTCATACGGGATATCACAGAGATGACCAGCTAGCACTGCGAGGACCTTCATGAAGGTCCTGGGGGCAGAAAGCTAGGCCAAAAGGAAGGGTCACATATTCAAAATGGTGGTTATTATAACAAATCTCAGAAATTTATAGTGGGAAGGCTGAATAGCAATATGTAGGTACACCTCCGTCAGGTCTATGGACATGAGGACATCACCCTTTCTGATGCAAAGTAAGATAGATTGCAGGGTGTGCATTTTAAACTTGCGATATACTAAGAAACAGTTGAGACATTTCAGATCCAATATTGCTCTCCACCCCACCCCGAACTTTTGGGAACAACAAAAAGATGTAAATAGAAACCTCACCCTCGTTGATTGGTGGCTACTGGTTGGATGGCTCGTATGTCCAGTAGGTGTTGGATAACTGGATCTTTGGAGAGAGGGCATGACATGAAAAAATCTGGGGAGTGGATTGAAACTCCAGCTCAAGGCCAAATCTGATTGTGTCTCTGACCCAGGTATCAGAGGTTGAGGAGTCCCATTGGTCCGCAAATAATTTAAGGCATCTGCCAATGGGGGTCAGGTCCAGGGAGTTATCTTGGATGCCGAAAGGACCTATTTCCTGATCCCTGAAAGGATCTCTTGGATTGACCACCCCATCTGCTCCTTCCCCAAAGTCGGACCTGTCTGGCTGCTGCCCTGGTCTGAATGATGGGGGTCTCTGGTATCTGGGTGAAAGGGCCGAAAGGATCCCCTCTGAAAGGACTGAGGGTTTCTAGAATCTGACTTCTGAAAAAGGGAAGGAAGAATTTTCTTTTGTTTCAGGTTTCAATTAGTAGCGGATCAAGGGAAGGGCCAAACAATAGGAGATGAAGCCAGCTTGCATTTGTGCTTAAAGTCCACTTGTCAATGTTTTAACCCTTAGTAAGCGTCATGCTGTGACATGTGAAGTAATGGCCCTGGCTGAAAACTTGACTGCATGATAAGTTGCGTCAGCTGAGAATTTAGTGGCTGCTATAAGTTTAGCAATATCTTGGTGTGCTCTAACGTTGGAATTAGGGACATGTTCCCATAAGAGGTGGAGCCATCTGAGAGAAGAATGGGTAAAGAAGGAGGCGTCCGTGGCTGCTCTGATGGCCCATGTGTCAGACTGATGAGCTCTGCGTAGGTCTAGCTCGGCTCGTTTTTCCTCCGGCTTTAATGTCTCCAGTGCTTCACTGGGAATGGAGGAGGATGCTAATCCCACTATAGGTTCATCTACCTCAGGAGTATTCAACAATTTTGAGAAATCAGGGGCCAAATTGAAATATTTCCTGTCATATCCAGTGGGGGCTGGGTACACCACTGCAGAGGCCCACTGTTTCTGTACGAGGTCCGAAAACATGGGAGGAACTGGGATCATCTCTGCCTTGACTACTGGTTGGTTGAAAATTAGATCTTCTGGTCCCTCTTCTGAAGGAGCTGGAATGGTAGAAGGGTCGACTTGTTTAGGCGTGCAATGTTTTTTGCCTTAAACAAGAGAGATCTGAAAAGTTGTGGGTGGAAGAAGCCTGAAAAAACAGGTTGGTCAGGAACAAGGCCCATATCCTCAGACATTCCCCTTTCTAAGGGGTCTGCTTCTGACAGGGGCTCGCTGTCATGTATTGATCCTGATTCAATCTCTTCCATTTGATCAATTTGATCCATTTCTTCCTCCTCCTCCTCCTCAGTTGGCCCTTGGAGGGGGACTTCCCTTATAAATGTACCTGGGTATAGTGTTGCTCTGACCTGGTCAATGACCTCAGCGATTGGGAATCATAATCAGCTATCACAGGATGTTCCCTGGTCAGAACTGCGTGTTGAAGACCTGCTGCGATTCCCTGGTGGATTGCCAGCTCCATCCAGGCCTTCATCATCTCTGGAACTTCCTCTGGAAGAATGTCATCCTGACGAAGACCGGCAGCCATCAGAGTGTAACCGGGAGCCCTTCACGTGGGTGGTGTCCCAGGTACTTGGGCCTGTTGGCTTTAGGGAGCCAAGCTATGCCTGGATGAGAGGGAGAGATCTAGGGGAGGAGGAGGGTGGGAAGAGGTAGACAGACCTGGACTGGAGGAGGGAAAGTCCTGTGAGACCTTGTGCGCCTCCGTGTGCACTTATCTATCTGTCTTTGTAAGGCTTTATGGCACCTGATGGCATGCCTTTCTGAAGTTTTAGAATTCCCTTTAGCCTGCTTCGGTTTGTGCTGAGATTTGGCTTTGACGTTCAAGGATGAGGTCTGAGAGCTGCTACTGTCTGACATTTCGATTAAAGTTGAAATTGCAGTATGCTTGTTATACAATGCAATACTGTGAAGGCAGTTGGCATGCCCAGGGCCTGATCTGAGGACAGACCGGTTGCCCTGATGATGTTCTTATTGCCCCTTTCCTTTTTTAAAAAAATAATACCTATTTATAATGAGTCATATCTCAGTAATAGTATTTTATTGATATTAAAATATTATACCAAATAGATAACAATAATTATTATTGTTATTATTATTGTTTTTATTATTGTTGTTATTGTTATTATCGTCATTATTATTGTATTATTATATAACCACTACTAAATAAATATATATATATATCTATATATCTATTTGTTTTCTAGGTTCTCGGGTATTTATATGTGGATCTTTGGTTGTTCGGGTTTTCTCCCGCGTAAGATTCGAAGTATCTAGGCAACGTTTCGATGAAGTCTCATTCATCATCTTCAGGCTTCTGTCTCTGGCTCTGTGCTTTTCAGAGTAATGTGAGATTGTAGCTGCTTCCTCCTTTTAACTGCCAGTGGGGGTGGGACTTGATTGGGTGGGGGTTTGGCTGTGTTCTGATTGGGTGGGGTGTTTCATTGGTAGGGGGTTTGGTTGTGTTCTGATTGGTTGGGGGTTAGCCGTGTTCTGATTGGTTGGAGGCATGTTATGTTCAGGTGGGGCTGAACATCAGCCAAGCCCCACCTGAACAGAACATGCCTCCAACCAATCAGAACACGGCTAACCCCCAACCAATCAGAACACAACCAAACCCCTACCAATGAGAACACACCCACCCAATCAGAACACAGCCAAACCCCCACCCAATCAAGTCCCACCCACTGGCAGTTAAAGGAGGAAGCAGCTACAATCTCACATTGCACTCTGAAAAGCACAGAGCCAGAGACAGAAGCCTATCTATATATCTATACCGGAGAAAATATCTATATCTATCTATCTATATCTATATCTATCTATCTATCTATCTATCTATCTTTGGTTATTCGGATTTTCTCTCAAGTAAAATTGGAAGTATCTAGGCGACGTTTCAATAAAGTCTGATTCATTATCTTCAGGCTTGTGTCTTCAGCTTTGTGCTTCTTGGAGTAATGTGAGCTTGCAGCTGCTTCTTCCTTTTAACTGCTAGCGGGGGTGTGACTTGATTGGGTGGGGGCTTGGCTGTGTTCTGATTGGCTGGGGGGTTCTGTTCAGGTGGGGGCTTGGTTGTGCTCAGGTTAGTCTTAGTTGCTGGGGGATTTGAACTGGTGAGCTGTGATCCTGTTGTTTGGCTTTGCATTCATGGTAGTGCCACATCTTCACGGTGGGCATCAGTTCGCTTCATGTATGGGTCAAAGGGGTTTGAAGTGGGTAGTGATGCAGCTGTGGTACGGCTTCTGCTCCGTGGTCATGTCTCATCTTCTGTGTGGGTCTGCTTTCTACATGGAAGTGTGGTGGTAGCAACTTGTGTGGCCCTCATGGGTGTGGGTCTGGTGTCATTCTTCATGTTAGGTACTTGTTTATTAATGGGGCGGGTTTCCAAATGGCTGGTAGGCGGGAGGTATCATCTCGTTTATTCATGTTGTGTGGGCATTTTTCTATCTCTATGGCTTCTCTGATTATATATATTTGTTTATATGTTTGTTTGTTTCTTTTTAAATGTTTTAAATATATGAAACTTAAAGAAACCTTATTTTAAAATTTTAAAAAGTTAAAAATACAATATTAGCAAGAAATATTATAATTAGATAGCTTGATATGATGTTCAATTATGTTCCTAAAATGTGGAAATTGTCATTATATGAAGACAAATTTTGCTATATTGTGCCTGGGGCAGGGCAAAGAGGCTAATTTTCCATAAACAGAAGAAAACTTATTCTCCTGATATTAAACAAACAGATTCAGGATATCCATATGTTAACTGTTTTTGAAAAGTCTCTGATCTCCAACAATAAAATGTGAAGCAATATGTTTCCATATAATATAGGTTTAATGAAAAACTTAAGAATTGAACCAATAATACCAATGAATGGATTTCCCTTTTTAATCTCTCCTTTGTTTGGTCATATTTATTGTTGATGGTTACTTTAATCAAAGCTATTTTCCCCCACTGTATAACATAGTTTATAAAATAAAAAATAGAGTGTGAAAAAAATCATGCCTGCTTAGTAAAATGCAAGAAAGAAACTTAAGTGCCCTTTCTCCAGTGTGCTTCACTGCAATGAACTCTGATTGCCTGCAGAAATCTGAACTCATACTCAAGCAATTAATGACTAATTTTGTTAAGTTGATTATACTGATTTATTTGGAGGTATGATATTTAGTTCTCCTTCTTTCCCTTTTTCCTAAGAAACTTCTTATGTCAACAATGTTATTTGATTGGCTTAATAAGGGACTTTCTCCTTCAAATCTGCCCCATGTACTAGACTACATAGTTACCCAGCTACCCCTTTTGCTTCAGAACTAGTACAAGGTTTGTTCAGCTTTATATTTGTACTTTTGGAAAAGACCCCCTAAAGTATCTTTCTTTTTATTTTTGCTAGAATTTGATGCAGGGAATAGACTTTGATAGAAGGTGGAGAACTTCTCAGCTAGACAGATGGAGTTGGATCAGGAGGTTTAGCCTGATAGAAAAAACGATCCTCCAGTGAAGTTTAAGTTATTCTTCCTCCAAATTCATAATTCTCTGTCTTAGAGTTGGCTTTAGTGCTACCTGCTCCTGCTGAGAAATATTGCTTTCTTGTGTGCTGAAAAGAAGTCAGTTGTGAAGATAACCCATTGTTCTCTGTGTTACCTGAAGATCATAATTAGAAAAGAGGCTATGAAGCAGAGGCATTACCCAATAGAAGGAGGCCAGGAAAAACAGATGCGTTACATTAACATCCTGGCTTTCACTCTCATAGCCGCCTCAAGATAACTAACAAGTCCTTAGCCTGCCTTTTGGCTGACCAGGATAACCTCTGTTTCACATGGATCATGAGTTCTGTTTGCTTAGTAGTACATTTAGAGAGGCAATAAGGTATTCATGCTTGGGTGAATGAAGTATATATGCTAAATTTATGGTTGCATAATAACCTAAGAATAATACCAGTAGGATCTAAATCAGGGTCCCCAATCTCTAGATCATTGACCAGCATCAGTCTGCATCCTGGCACAAATTAGGCCACACAAGTGAATGAAGCACCATCCATGCACATGTGGGATCCAGACAGTGTCCATGGAAAAACCACCCTCCACGGAACCTGTTCCTGGGACACAAAAGTTTGGAGCCACTGATCTAAATGATGTTTAACTCTATAGAAATGTTTTGAATTGGGGATTCTCACTATGTCACTAGCTAAAATCACATCGGTTTGAGTCAGATCATCTATTATGGATATAAGTAGCTGCATTGCTGAGTCAAAGTTATTCTTGTACCACTAAGTGAGAATTAAAAGAAAAAAATATTGCTTTACTATGTATTACCTCATTTTTGTTGCATACATTCTAGACATTTCCCACTAGATTTAATCCTTTTAGAGAGCATAGGTGGAAATAACCTGGAGGAGGAGGTTGTAAAATAGATCACAAGAATAGGTTTGAAATAATAAAAACAGAGAAAATGGCAGTCTTTAAATTATCAGAAAGCAGGGGCTTATATAGTAGTAAAAGGATTTATTTATAACTAAAGCAGTTATTTCCAATACTTTTAAGCTTCATGTTTTTAAATTAGGACCAATAGATCTGGACTGAAAAAATCTAGATGATCACAGACTAGATTACAGCAGAGATATATAACTCTGTAAAATGGCCATTCATTTTTTTACAGTTCAGTTTTGGAGTCTTACTTTAGTCTTTATTCTTAGATGAATGGAATGAATAAACATGGATATGTATTCCTATCACAATGACACTAAAATAATGAGACATGCACCTTAGAAAATTTGCCATTTTGTATGACTTTCTATGACTTTGCAAGAAACAAAGTTGGTGTCATAATGTTGCAAAACTCTTTTTATCATTCCATCATACTCCCTCCCAACATCCTTGTTGACCTTTGTATATGTTGATTATGTCTTCTATATTTGGACAAAGAAATGTCTTAAGCACGGTGTCTGCCACACTGAACGTCATTATTTTGCTGAGATAATAATTTTCTAAAGTTAATGTATCTTTGTAAATGATACATTTTATTTAGAATATGGTATGTGAGCTAATAGATCTGGATTGAAATAACAGTTTTGATATTTACTTCCAGAGAATCTTGCAAGACACCCGACAACAATGTCTCTTTTCTATTTCCTAATAATGATTTTTTTTTTACTGCAGTGAATACTGCACTATGTTCCTTTAAATGAGGTGATGTGGTTGCAATACATATTTTATTTGCATGCTATAATCTCACCATTTTTTAAGAAAAACACTTGGAATTCTGCTAACAGTTTTCACATGTGGCACAGTGTGTGAGGCCCCTGTACATACATATGAGCTGAAAAATACTTTGGTGTTTTCTTTGCTTCTGAAAAATACTTCCTGTGACTATGTTTATTTAGTCGGTATTGGAGAGTGGGTTGAGGACTGTATCACATCCCCGTTAGTTTTAGACAAATGCTTTCCACCATGAAGATCAGCTAGCATGGCCTACCTAGAGATGGGTAAACATTCTGTAACTGTAAAAACCTTGTACTGAAAACACATCCATGATTAATGGCAATGGAACTGTGCCAAGCTGGATATGTTTGTTTTTCTTATATGTATCCATGTATTCATAACTATGTTTTTACTTATACCTATTATCTTGTAAGCAATTGACAAATAAAAATAAAATAAAAAATAAATTCTGACACTGAAAAAAAATGTTGAAAGAGACATCCAAAAGCAAAAGGCTATAGCCTTCCTAATCTTTCTCTGCACAGGATTATATTCTGCAAAGCAACCAATAATCCTTATAGCCTGCAAGAACCCAGCTGTTCTGCTGTGGTAGAGCCCAGACAACCATTAAGTAAACTCTTCTAATCTGCAATTGTTGTTGTTTAAAAAAAAAAAATTTATGCCAGGAGAAGAAATGCATTCTGGTGTTTCAAGCAAAACTTCAGGTTGTATAATTGTGCAAGATTCAACTAGGACAGCATCTTCTAAGAGAGACGGGGGGGAAAAATCTTTGAATGGAGCCTGAGTAAATTTCTGTCTCCATTCAATATTAAATCTCTCAGCAGGAGCGTGGGACAGAAATAAGTGGGTCACTCAGCCTTGCAGAGAAAAGAAATGTCATTTTATATGTTGGGACTCTGTGCAAGTGTACCATTTCAGTTCCAAGTCAAAGGCATTTTGTTGAAACCTAGCAACACGTAAGCACACTTCAGTTTATTTCCTGCTTTCTTCAAAATAATTAAAATCCCAAATGGAAAGGTGTAGAATTTTATATACTCAGACGCTGCAAATTGCTACGAAGGAAGAGCCCTCCATGGGGGGAGGGGGGAGGGAGAAGCTTTCTGAAGGGAAGGTAGTGACCTATTTCATTTTATGTGCAGCAAACGGAATTAAATTTATTTCAGCTTTAAAACAGGGCAGCCATTTGAACAATTTAGCTGAGGCTTTTTCTCTTTTAATGGAGGCCATTAATAAATAACATGTACAGGTTTGCGTCAGCTCCCACAGTCTTCATGAGTAAAGCTCAGTGTAGGTTTAACAGTAGCAGACTTCTCCACATATATATAGAACTTGCCCTGTGGCAAAATGGATGAAAATAATTGGTAATGTGGATTTATAATAGTAGTAAATTCATGTATACAAGCAATTTCAATTTTGTCCAATTGCTGCTTTTTTGCATATAAAAGAAAACTATGTCAAGGCACAGTTCTGTCCAATGATGCATGTTTACTTTTTCACTTGTCTCTTACTCGTGTTTCTTTCCTAAGTTTAAGTTTCTTCATCTACCTACTTAGATGTTTCAAGGTTTATTTTTTGACTAATTCTCACAGGTCCTTCAGTCTTGGCCGGTTCAGTCTTTTCCATCCCACTGAATCTTTTCCAATGGTTCTATGTCAAGCTTATTCTGTATCACTTCTTCATGCTAATTGCATAGTTTGTCTTTTTTCCTGTTCTTCAAACGTATTCTGAAAAATTAAAATTGTGAATGTTCCATAGTTTAGCCAGTCAGTGACCAGTAACTAATGAGCCTATGAGTACAATGCATCCACTAATCACTCCCAATTGGTCCATGAATGCATCCAGGGATTCCTCCTTCACGTGGTTAGAAACAGACTCGTGATTCCATTTGCAGAAGCATTTTCAGTGGCATGATTATTTTCACTTGGAATAAATCATAGTTTGTTGATAGGTTTTTCTCTCTCGCTAAATCTGAACAAACATAATTATCAGGTTGATTGGCATGATACCATTGATTGAAAATAAACAGTGGATGTCACCCCATGCTGCTGAGGTGAAAGAGTGCCCAAGAACATTCATGGCTGAAATGGGGCTGGTGACAGTTTTGTGCAAACATAGCCACCTTGGTTACATGTATATATGTCAATCATAATAATAATGGATACCAGCAGAGTAAATAAAAGTAATCTGAGCAGCAAAGTAAAAACAAAATGCAGACAAAGTGTCATTGTTTCATAGTCAGCCAACTCACATACCAGATAGGCCAGACATAGAGTTCATATCTATGAGTGAAATGTGGTGTTTGGTCTCATACCAGGTCATCTTATTCCAGTCCCTCCCTCAACTAGAATTAGAAAATTTGAGTCCTTTTTGAAAACAACACTCAAGGGGGAATTTGGGAAAAGAAGTGAGGCTAAAAAAGAATGAGGTTGAATATCTCCAGACAAAATTTCTGATAAATCGCTAGAAATTCCAGGAAATCAAAGGACCAATCAATTCAAGGATCATTTATTTTTAGTAGGAATACATACAGTAGGTGTAATGTCATTAGAGAAAAAACAACAAGGAGGTTTAATTACATGACTCATTTTTTCTCTTTGTATATATGATATATGTAGACTTAGAAATAATTACTTAGCAAGTTTCACAGATAGCTTATTGTATAATCTTATCTATTTTACAACAATATTAATTATCAGAAGAGCAACATATACTTCTAGTCAGGCATTTGCTGAAGGAAAGATGAGCTGTGAAATGCCAAAGGATATCTTTGGCAGACAGGCAACTGTCTGAATTGTGATTCAATCACTGATAAATCTTTCATCCACTCATCTCCAGCTATTTTGCTATCTACAACTTGTCTGCTTTTACCAACATGACTTTATTTGACTTTTCCTTTCTCTCAAAACCATTGTTATTCATTCTCTTTTTATAACCAAATCATCTCAGTTTTTATTTGATACTAGTCACTCACTTTGGTATTCAATCCACATTTATTCAGCACCCAGACTTTGTACTTCAAACAAACCCTTCTCAGGGACTAGAAAGAATACAAGTATTGTGGTTGATATTATGTGAATAAAGATCAAATAAGCAATTCTCCATATTGTGAGGCAAAGCATGATTTATGATTTGATCAAAATTAATCAACTATGCTTATTCTTGCCTTGCAAGTCAGGAAGTCTCTTCCTAGGAGACCTATCAGAGGACAGATTCAGTTAGGCAAACCAATGGAACCTTCAGAAATTAAGTCTAAAGCGCCTCTAGGCCAGACAAGGAATAATGGATGGAAACTGAACAAGGAGAGAGTCAATCAGAAAATAAGGAGAAACTTTCTGACAGTGAGAACAATCAACCAATGGAACAGCTTGCCCTCGGAAGTTGTGGGAGCGCCATCACTTGAGACATTCAGAATTGTCAGAAATGGTGTAGGGTCTCCCACTCGGGCAGCGAGTTGGACTAGATGACCTGTAAGGTCCCTTCCAACTCTGATTATCTGTTATCTGAAGTTTTTACTGGAAGCAAGTGGAGTTTGGTGAGTCATATGGTTTACAAGACTGACTACTCTAGGCCTGAGTTTGATATAGAAGCCAAAACACCATGCAGAATGAGAGAGTCCAAGGAGAGAATTCTGTGGTAAGCAGTGGCAAAAATGCAAGGCTGTATTCATGAGGTTGTTTTCTGTTAACAATCTTATATTGCCACTGGAACATGGATTTTGTTCAGAATGTCTGTTTCCTAATTCCTATTCACTTGACTGCTGGTTCTCCACTCCTGACTCATGGAATAATTTTAGGTTCTGCTTAAGGAATTGATGGAACTGAACTTAGCTTGCTGTTTACCTTTATTTCTTACTGATATCTTGACTTCTGATCCAAGGATTGAGCTTGGAATATGATTTAGATCTAGAGTCTGTCTTTGTTCAATGAATGAACTTGGAGCTGTTTACTGACTTTTTTTTATAAATGCTTGACTTTCAGCTTTGGTTTGTTAATTACTTTAAAAGTTCCCAAAGATGTCTAATTAGAAAAGTAAAAACAAAAACATGTCACAACTGCAGTATTTTTGAATAAAGTATGAATTTATTAGTTTTAAACTTAATGAAAAACAAGCATTAATAACAAGAAGAAATAGAGAAATGCTCAACCATGGAACAGAGCAAAACATTTTACTCAAAACATATTTCTTGGCTAGGCATTATATACTATGATACATGTGCACCCAGGTGTGTGTGTGTGTGTGTGTGTGTGTGTATGTATGTATGTATGTATGTATGTGTGTGTGTGTGTATATATATATATATATATATATATATATCTGTGTGTGTGTGAGATATATATATATATATCACATGTATATATTACTAGAACATTGACTTATTCTTTTCCTTAGTAGTAACTTTTTTGCACTTAATCCTAACATAGATATCTACTTTATGCAATTTGGTTCAATCTAATATATACAATATTCTTAAACTTTTTGATAGGACGCTGGTAGATATTTAGCAGTTAGCACATTAATGAAGGCACATTGTAATCTGATTACACCTCAATTGGAGACATTCTTGCTTCTTTCCGATTCTATGGATAATATGGAGCTTGATATTATCATGGTAGGAAACTGCAACAAAGAAGGTAGACCTGAAATATATTTATATCCAAATTGTCCTCCAAATTTCTTACCCACAAGTTTTGAAGTAAAATATTATCCAAATATCTTCAGCATGAGAAGATATTATGTATGTTCCATATCTATATTTTACATTCATATCCACTTTGACTACAGCATTTGAAATTTCACATCATGGTTGGTATATCCGAGTCTGACAGATGGAATGTAATAAACATATATTCACTTCAGTTCCAGTGCTATTCACTTCCATGGGAACACGCTTCACTGAACTGAATGAAATTCATTTCTCAGAAAACATAGCTTTAAAATGGATTAGGCACATTCATAAAAAAAAACTTATCAATGGTGATTAGTCTTGATATGTAGAAGGAGACTCAGTCTTCAGAAGCATATGGTTTTGAATACAGATTAAAGGCAAATACAGCGAGAAAACATTTGTCTTTCTTCTCTGTTTCTTCATTTCCTGGAACACCTGAAAGCCATTAATGTAGACAAGCTTCTAGGTTAAATGATTTTTTGTCTGATTGGATAAATGATCTAATGAACACCATTAGGTATTCTACTGCAGCATTGTAAAGCATTTTATAGGCAATATGTACTGATGGTCTTGATAGGCAACATGTAGCCATAGTTGGCATTCAACAATGATTGAGATATGGCTTTCTTATTGATACAACAATATTTGATATAGTACCTGACAGTTCCATCCCATTTCTATATGATTTACAGTTGTTTATTAATTTAAAGAAATTTCCTTGCTAGTAATTTTTAACATTTAGTTTTGTTCAACTATTGTGCCAATAAAACAGTAATGAGGACAGGCTTTAAATTGTTGGATGATGCAAGAAAATATCATAAATTGCTAGGGAGGAAGAGGGCTTAATGCAGAGGTGGTATTCAGCAGGTTCTGATCAGTTCTGGAGAACTGGTAGCGGAAATTTTGAGTAGTTTGGAGAACTGGCAAATACCACCTCTGACTGGAGGTTTTACAGTCTCCTTCCCCTGCCACACCCACCAAGCCAAGCCCACAGAACCAGTAGTAAAAAAATTTGAATCCCACCACTGGCTTAATGGTATCTTGATTCTGTATATTGTATCAAGGAAATATGTAGTTAATGTCTACATGATAAAATAAGTCCAATTATCTGCAAAATAAAGGATGCAGCAGGAAAAAACATTCTTCTAGGACAGAATGTTTCTCTCCTGGAAATATTCACTTGTGATTTAATGACAAAAATTATAGATGTTCCCCCATAATTATGGAATTCTGTTGTCATTCACTACTACCATTTTATGTTCTGTGGGAAGGGAAATAGATACTTTTGTTTAGTGGATTCTCTTTTCCTGTAGTAGTGCTTTATGTGTGGTTTTGTTCATGATTTTGTTGCTGAAGTGAGTTAGAAACACTAGATTTCTTTATCTTTTTTAAAAAAAAATTCAGGAAAACACTTACCTAGTCATTGACATCTTCATGAGGTCTGCCAGTGAGAGCCAAAAGAGAGCTATTCGTTTTGAGCTGTGTATAAAAATATGTAGAAATAATTAATTTTATTGCATTTCTTACATGACTTCACATATTCATGATTTTGTTAAGACTTCAAAATAAAAATATTCAAAACAATTTTTTGCCTATAATTTTTTCTTATTTTTTTTCTAACATTTTTTTTGGACAAAATGTATCTCAATCAAATTTATGTGGGAAATATATTTAAAAAGTTTATGGGAAAAACTATATTTGGTTACCTTATTTAATTATTTGTTTCAAAGATGTTGTCCTTTTTCTCTAAAAGAGTCCTTAATATTACTTACAAAGTACAATAAATTAGATTTTTTTTAAAAAAAGAAACTTGATGTTCTTGAACCATTTTAAAAAACCCAGTTTGACAGCTACAATAATAAATGTATCATAAATTGCCTGTATTAGGTTAATAACCATAAGAAACTTCCGTTTTTCATACTGGCTAATATCACAGTTTATCCTGAGCACAGTCTATGTGCTTCTTATTCTGTGATAAGAAACATAAGCAAAAACCCAACACCTCAAAATTCAACCTGTTATTTAGGCATAAGGGAAATAGATATAAGGAGTCCAAGCTATCTTGGACTGTTTAAATAATGGACAAAGCTTTGCTGTTGTCATATTTCTTTCTGATTTTAAAACCATTTGTTTTCCCTGGCCCATCCTTCCCTAATCAATGTGATGCTGCAGAAGCTGAAAAGTAAAGATGTGGATTTCAGCTCTAAATTATGGATCCATTCGGTGGTGGGATTCAATTTTTTTTACTACCGGTTCTGTGGGCGTGGCTTGGTGGGCATGGCAGGGGAAGGATATTGTAAAATCTCCAGTCAGAGGGGGTATTTGCCAGTTCTCTGAACAACTCAAAATTTCCACTACCGGTTCTCAAGAACTGATCAGAACCTGCTGAATACCACCTCTGGATCCATTCCCTTTTCATCTGTTTTATTAGTAATTTTTACACAACAGGTTAATTGGTAGGATTCCTAGAGAAGGACAGAATATTTCAAAAGGCGAGAGGAATTAAATATAAGCACGTTTTCAGCTAGAATTTTAAAACAATAGTGAGAGAAAGGATCTTAAAGTTTTCCAATCACTTTCTACAGAGACTACTAGAAAAGAGGAAGATACGGATATATATACTGTATTTTAGAAGGAAACTTTCCTGGGTTGTTATTTCAACATTTTGGTGATGGATAATAAAAATATTTAAGGAAAAACCCATTTTGAAAAATTCAGATAAGAGAAACCACTCACTCAAAGGCACACATACACAAATACAAAAGCAGAAGTTTTTTTCACTTAATTGTGGGCATCAGTAAAAATAGATATTCAATGTATTTGACAGCATTAATCTGAATTTTAACTAGCAATGCAACTTCTAGTATGTCTACTGTGAAGTACATTGAGTTTCATAGGCTCCAATTTTGAATTCTAAAATAATTTTTGAATTGAACAAATTTGTTAGGAGTATATATAGCAGTGATGTAAATATTACAAATCTTTAATATTAAACTCATGCTTTATTTGCCCTTACAACATTTTTCAAAGCGTTAATGATTTGTTTTACCAATATCTATCAGAACTTTTTAAAATGAATATAAAATATATCATCATTCACATCTGTTAAGATATCCTACAATATATTTACTTATGACTCACAGAGCAGCAAAATCACTGAATTGGCCCCTTATCAATCTATTTAAATTATTTTGATTATACTATTGATAAACTATTCAGCTTATAGAAAGGAAGTTTAATATACCTTTCAAGGAAGAATACTATAGACTGAATTCAGATATATTTTATATGGTAGAGAGTTATAACAAAATATTATTTAACTTCTGGGTTTGAGTCAACTGCAAAGAAGGAAATGAATAAAATTTAAAAAGTAAGAGCCATTTTGGTCTAGTGGTTAAGACAGCAGACTACAAAGTGGGAAATTGTGAGTTCAAGTCACACCTTAGCATGAAAGCCAGTCAATCTCTCTCTGTCAACTTTAACCTTCCCAAGGCTATTGTTGTGGGGAAAATAGGGGGAAGAAGATTGCTGGACACATTTGCTGTCTTGAATTATTTGTAAAAATAATAAAGTTTGGGATATAAATAATTAAAGATTTGCAAATATTGTTCTGCTACTCATAGATTACTAACTGTACATTTGTTATAAATTAAATACAGTTACAACAAATAACTGAGATTTTTCTTTGTGTCCAAAGAGTTTATATCATCATAATCAATTTTCTTTTAAAATGAGAACCAAACTAAATGCAATGATTAAACTGCTATCTCCTGGCATCAGTTTAGGAAGAGTTAACTTTTAAGTGTATCTTCTGATTGCATTATAGTGACTGAAGTTATATTTACCTATAGGTACTATCACCTCTCTCTTTCTCTCTCTCTTTCTCTGTGCACATGCATATACATATATGTAAGTGTATCTTAAAGGTATTCTAGAAATTAAGTCCCTACTGCTGAATCACTCCTGCTGAGATTTCGCTCTCACCCAAAACACATAATGGGAATCTTTAATCAGGTCATCACAGAGCTGCCTGCAGCAACTGTTCTAAGCAATGTTTCTTTTATGGCTTTTCTACAACAGGAGGCAAGCAGGAGAATTAATGGGATATTCTGTGTAAGTAAGCTTTCCCGGCTTCCAAATTTATGCACACAGTATACGCATTTAATATAACTGGTCTCTTGGTTCAACAAAACAGTTGCAGTGGCATATGGACAGTGAGAAATGTGGAAACAGTCAGCATATATTACTGGCATATGATTAACATGGAAAGTATATTTGATGTTCATGTGTACGCACAATGTACAGCTACCCAAACCATTTTAGTGGGGCATTGTCCATAACTTCAGGCTGCCTTTGGTTGGGGGAAAAAAAATCTGGATTAAATAATTCCAATAAAATTGTAGAGCACAAATAGGCTTTGTGTTCTGGTGCTGGTTCTTATACTTCCATTTATTTTTAAAGCACCCGAAGCTTGCTTCCATGGGTAATCAATTTGTAAAAAGCCTGGATCCAGAAATGGCACTAGCTCATATCCCCTCATATATCAAGATGTTACATATTGTTAAATATTACTGAAGGAATTATAAAAAAATAAATTTAAGGAAATTCATTTATTTATTTATTCAATTGATATGGCCACACATCTCAAGTACATGATTCTATGCAGCTCACAACATTAAAACCAATGGAAATATATAAAATGCTAAATTATTTATGATGGTGAATCATAGCATAGCCAAGAAATAGGCTCCATCCCACACTGGGGTCCCAGGCTCAAAGGCTTACAGAAGGCTAGCAGGATGTGGTGGGGTCAATGTAATCTCAGGATGCAGGATGTTCCAGAGGACAAGGTCCATGGCAGAAAATGATCTTCTTTGGAGTGCCACCAGCCAGCATTCCTTGCTTAAATCAATTTTATGCTGAATTAAGTTAGGATACTTTTGAATCTGAAATGCTCTTGCCAAAAGTTTCCTTGTCATAATGATGGCTATGGATTCTGAGCCCTAACAGAAGCCATCTAACTCAATTAAATCTTACCTCACAAGAGCTGCAGGAAAAAAATAATTTAGAACTAATGATATAGCATATAATATTATTACTGTTATACAATGTATTGTGATACAACCTTGTCTATAACTTTAGTTGATGGTGAAACAACAATGCTGGTAGATTCTGGACCTTGCTGCTTCCGAATTCTTGCATAATGAGCTCTAATTTCTATTTCATGCTGTACAGCTGAAAAAACAGAATTATATTTCAGGAATGAAACTGATTTATCTAATTCTGTCTTAAAACATGAAAATGTATAGTTGATTTTAATTTAAGGTTGTTTTATGGAATGATAAGTCCATTTGTTTGTTTCCTGAAAACTTGAGCATTATTCAGAAACCTGCCACTTAAATTTCCAGAAGCCAAACCAGATTCAGACATGGTTCTTAGATCAGAAGGAGAAGGACCAGATTATGGGCAGTACTCCTACCCATAAGTATGATGTGGAAACCCACGTTTAAAAATTACAAGCCACCTCATGATTAAGACACTTGAATTATGTAGAGGATTGCTAAAAAATTTAAAAGGTCCTTTTAACATTTAAATAATGTTATTTAAATGTTACCTTTTGGGCTCATAAAGACATGTCCTGTGGAAACACAAACCATCATGTCCCTCTCTATTTCTTCCCACGACTGCAGCTGGTATCCATCAGGTGTATATAGTATCTTTGCAGGCTGTGACATTTTTAGATGAGTTGTACAACTGTCAAGTAGCTGAAATATTAAAACTGCATTACTATTCAGAAGTCTCTTTGACAGTAAGTCAGAATGTACAGTTTTCAAACTATCAGCCAAAGCAGAGACACCCTGCTGTAGGACATTTTATACAGAATTAGTTGCACAATTGGTGTTTTTTCAGCCGTAACTTACAACTAAGTTAAAAATAAATACATTTGTACAAAGCTATCAAGATTATACTTGGACATTATAGTAAAGCTGACAGCTTGCACAAACAAGGATGGAGAAGCATACAGGTAATCCTTGACTTATGACCAAAATTGAGCCCAAAATTTATGTTGCTAAGTGAAAGATTTGTTAAGAGAATTTTGCCCAATTTTATGATGTTTCTTGTTACAGTTGTTAATCAAATCACTGCAATTGTTAAGTTAGTAACGTGGTTGCTAAGTGAATCTGGCTTCCCTTTTGATTTTGCTTGTCAGAAGGTCTCAAAAGGTGATTACATGACCCCAGGACACGCAACTGTCATAAGTATGAGTCAGTTGCCAAGCATCCAAATCTTGATTATGTGATCATGGGGATGCTGCAACAGTTGTAAATGTGAAAAATGGTCATAAGTCACTTTGTCCAGGGTCGTTGTAAATTTGAACAGTCACTAAATGAACTGTTGTCAGTTGAGGACAACCTGTAATGAATAGTATTGGTATTAACTAGTCAGGGACAGTTTTCCTTTCTCTTATCTCCTTTGTTTAAATTTTTCTCTTTAATACTTAATATTTTGCTTTGCATAATATTATGCTTTGCTTGGGGCGGAGTGAGCTCCCATTCTTTGCTTAACTCCAGAGGTGGTATTCAGCAGGTTCTGACCAGTTCTGGAGAACCGGTAGTGGAAATTTTGAGTAGTTCAGAGAACCAGCAAATACCATCTCTGAGTGGAGATTTTACAGTATCCTTCCCCTGCCACATCCTTCCCACCAAGCCACGCCCACAGAACCAGTAGTAAAAAAAATTTGAATCCCCCACCACTGCTTCCTGTCAGGAATTGAAATGAGCTCCCAAGTGGGTATTCCCTGGGCAATGGTGATGTCACCAGTTAATCCTTTCAACCCAGAAGCACTTTGGTGCTTCTGACACAGGTGCAATGCGATGCTTTTGTTTACATCAAAAAGAAAGGAGAATATAAGCATTTATGTATTTGCATATCAGTGTGTATATATGTGTGTTTGTTTGTTTATTTTGGGACCATGCAGTGCTTCTGATTAAAATACAGAAGAGCAAACAGTGCTTGTTTGCAAGCCATTAAAGCAACCGTGTCTATTGTCAGAATCTCATGCCACAAAATTTATACTGCAAGGAACAATTAACCTGGAATTGTCCACAATTAAAATTAATTTGTTACTCCAAAATCTTTTTAAACTACTCTTTTGTTCATACAATATGATCAAAGGCTGATCAAGTGTTTGATATTTTTTTCTGTCTTAAGGAGACATTAGATTGTATTCATGTGGGGAGTGTAAAAAATACAGAGAATTATCTAAATTGACAGAGAGTAATTTCAAGTATAGTATATAATTTTAGAACTTATACAACAAGTTGTGTAGGCATTCCTTTTCTTATGACCCCAACTGAGCCCAAAATTTCCACTGCAAAGCAAAACAGTTACAGTAAGTGAGTTTTTGCCCCATTTTATGACCTTTCTTGCCACAGCTGTTAAGTGAATTGCTGCAGTTAAGTTAGTAACATGGTTGGAAATGAATCTGGCTTCCCCGTTGACTTTGCTTGTCAGTGGGTCGCAAAAGGTGATCACATGACCCTGACACAATGCAACCATCATCAATGCATGCTAGTTGCCAAGCATCCGAATTTTGACCACATGACCATGGGGATGCTGCAGTCGTTGTAAGTCTGAAAAATGACTGTAAGTCATGCAAAGGTGCTTTTCAAAAGGCAATTGGACTTTCTTGTCAAGCGAGTCCATTTGCCTTTTGAAAAGCAACTTTGGGACAACCATGATCTGGATGATTGAGAATCTCCATTGACATTCAGTCATACGCTATCTTTTTCAGTGCCATTGTAACTTTGAATGGTCACTAACCAAATGAGTCTAAATTGAGGACTACCTGTATACAATCGTATAAGGACAGGAATCAGTACAGAAATTTCATAAGTTGATGAAATACATCTCCAGTGTTTAACCAGAGTGATCAAGGTGAGGATTTTGTTGTTCCGCATCCGGTGGAGTGCCATATATCTCCAACTTTTGTTTTAAGCAAAAGAAAAACAATGCAGTGCACATGATAAGGTTATCTTGTAAGCAACTGATGTATATTCGCCACTATGAAGTAGCAGTTAAGATGTTTGGGGGGGTTTATTTGAAATTTTATTTAAAGGATATTTATTTATTTACTTAATTTATTTAAAGAAAAGTTATCCTCTTTACCTCTGTCATAGATTTTCCCCACGCATGTACTCCCTTGTCAGGTATATTTCCATTTGGGTAAGCCCACACTCTTTTGGTTGTGGGCTGCTTGTAGAGACCCTTGTCATTTTTGGCAAGTAATTTAGGAGAAAAGGGAGAACTTCTTTGGAACTGCAGTGCTTGAAGCTCTGAAAGGTGCATCTAGAGTGAAACATAATCCAAGTCATGGAGTTAAAATCAGTGGCTGACTCTGTATGGTAGTTTACATTTTGCAAAGCCACAAGGAATGAATGTAATGCAACAAAAAGTATGTTACATTAGAATTATGAACACTAGTGATCCTTCTATTTAAGCAAAAGCGTTTTAAGGCATTATCTCAATTATGGGGTAAGAAATAGCCCTGAATACTTTTTATTCACTGAAGCCAAAGAGGAATTGAATCTTTCAGGGAAGACCTGAAGGCAAATATGGGTCAGGGAAAAGAAATCTGGAGCCATGACATCTACAGTAAACCAAGAATTCATCAAAATGTCAAAATACGTGCCTGCAACAATGCAACACAAATACAAAAAATGTGGGGTTTTCATCATGACACCATTACATGTGTATGTATTATGTATATCACCTTTGCCCTCCCGCAGGCATCAACATATGGAAGCTATTATGGTGTGCACATTTGGTGGTTCCAGTAAACAACAGCTCATTAAAGTTATCCTGTACATTCTTTAGAACATCTAGTGAGCGTCTGAACAGCCACATTTGTGGATTATGCAGGGTTCTGGACTGTAATACCTTCCATTCTTTCTGATTTTTTTAAAAAATGTTTTATATTGCTATAAGACATGGATAAGACATTATATGATTTTGATACTGTGTATTTATACAGTTTACTAGCTATTATTAGCAATATTATGTTTAGATGACCACCCCTACCCACACAGACAGACAAGACACCAGAATGTAAACTGACAGTAATCAGCACTCCTTACTGGCACTGATGATGTTACCTAGTTAGGGTAATGAAACGTCTGCAAGAAAACAAACAAGCTCAGAAAGCATCAAGGAGCTCTCAATGACTTCAACCATTAAATTTTTTCTGAATCTGATGGCTCAATGAGATCTGGGTCCTCATCTTCACACCTTGGAAATGAGGGGGAGGGCAGTATTTAGCACAACCTTGTCCATGATTGTGATCTATTGGATTTATGTCCCCCTATTTGGCAAGAACTGCCTGAGAGCAAGAAAACATGACAAGGAGCAACTCATGTTTGGTAATTGGTCATGCCCACAAAGACAGCCTCCTTTGTGCAATCATTTTGTGAGACCACCCACAACTTTCAAGTATACTTATTGACCCAAAGGATTCTAATTAAACAAAATGAAGTTATCTTTGTAGTTCTGTGCTTCTAAAAATATAACATACTGTACTGCTCTTTTCCCAATTCCTTCATAGTGATTATTTATTAAAAACTTTAATGAAAATAGTTGTTCGAAATGCAGTGCTTCCATTTATAAATTAAAATTTATTCCAGGATGATAAAACGGCAGTCTTGGGGGAGACTACCAGATTCCTTTTTCTCAAGAATAATATGTGGATTAAGGGAATGTGAAACATGTAGCTAAAATGTTTAGATAAGAAACAAGTTTTGCTTCAGAGATCAATCCTACTTAATGTAAATTAAACATATTTCTCCCTCACTATGAAAAGAAGTCATAGTTCAGACAATTTATTGATTTAGCAGGTCACAAATCTTTTTCTAAAGCATTTAGATATAAAGATTTCATTTCTCAGGAAATTGGGTAGCATAAAGTATATATTCACACCTCTGTATGTTGTATAGTTTCCATGAGTTTCATCTCTTCTTGAGTTTCTTCTGTCCAGCCTCCTTCTACTACCACAGGCTGGAAAGGGCTCTTAGTGGGCACCAAATCGGCAGCTTTATACTTTGTTATACGACGTCCTAAAATAAGAATGGTTTTAGAGCACTTTTTTAATGTAGAAGAATTTTAATTCATTGGAACAAAGGGAAATAATCCAATACACATTAATATGTTTGCACTGTATTATTCCTTAATAAAATCTAACTATTCTCTGTAGGATCTGTGGTTGCAATTTTGAGATCCACATTTGCTCTGAGATGTGGAGCTAAAAATTTAGTTTAAAAAAATCTTGCATACCAGTCATATTGAATAGTCCTTGTGTAAAAAAGGATGTGTTTTCAATAATGTTAATATAATACCGTAAACTTAGAACATTGGCATTATTATTACAAAAGTATGTCAGCTTGAAAAATCTCAAAAAGAAGGTTTTGATACATGGACTAATATTAAAAGTTGTTATCTCATGTTAATATTATATTATTAAAAATAATGTAATTACAATGAAATCAACTTTCACTATAATACTGACCTTGCAGTTGTCTCATTTTATGTTTCATTGCATTAAGGTCTGCCAGAATTTTATCTTTTTCTAGCCACTTCTGTTTTTCTTGCCTTTCTATGTTTTCCAAAGCTGTAATGAATATATATATATATATACATTTTTTGGTACATGATTTTTATTTTTATTTATTTTTGTCAATTGCTTACAAGATAATAGGCATAAGTAAAAACATAGTTATGAATACATGGATACATATAAGAAAAATTAAAAAAATAAAAGAAACAATAGGACAGGGATGGTAGGCACGTCGGTGCGCTTATGCACGCCCCTTACAGACCTCTTAGATTTTGCATCTAAAGGTCTTAAAACATGTAATTAAAAAGCATTAAATGGCTCAAGAAAAAATTCTGTGAAAATGCTCAAGTACTTAAATCTTCCCTTAGTCAAACATGTACAGAATAAAGAAAATTTGGAAAGTTACAAATTCAATACCATTTAGTATTGTAACTCTATGTGAAAAACAGGACCTTTTAAAATAATAATTTATGCAAAAAAGAGAGTTGCTCTCCACACCATTCTCCCCTCCCCCCAAACACACACATACACACTTGTGAATTGGGAAGGGCAGACAGTAGTTTCTTAAAGTGGCTGCAAGGCAGTTAAAACCTGTAAGACAATAGTTGATTGTTTTTGTGTGTACAGCTAATAAATTGAATGAGTACTCATTAATTTATATTTTGTCTAAGCCCAGTCTTTTTCTGATGCTTCTTGATTGTGTGTGATATATGTGTATGTGTATGAATACATGTGACTGTATACATACATACATGCATACAAACAATATATGCATATATGTACACACACACACATATGTACATATACTACATAAAATACTACTTATTCAATCATATCACAGATATATGTTTGAGGAAAATCTTCAACTGAGATTTAGCCACCCTTGTGAGAGAGGTAGAGAAGCAGGACAGTAACCTAACATTTGCATTTCATAAATTCTTTTCTGCCCAACTTCCTTTTTTGTATGGGAACACTCATCTTCCTATTGAATAAATCTGGGGAATAGTTGAAGAATGTTCTGGAATGTGATGACAGACATAAATAAATAAATAAATAAATAAATAAATAAATAAAAATATTCTGTAATTTTTCCCTTGATAATAATCTATTATTTTGCAAAGTATACTTTTACTATTTTTTATACTCTAGAAATGAATTATGTACAAATTTTACATTATTAAACATTTATATTCTTCACTGAATTATGAACATAAATTTGTAATTTGAAGTACATGGTATCAGCCATATTCTAAAGAAAAACAGATAGAAATGTCAACCTCTTATAATATTTTCTTTTTTGTTTAATGACTTACTATCCAAAGGTAGAAAAGGTTCTCCGCTGGAAACCCAGACCTCAACTGGATTTCTAAGAATGTTGCTGAGCACCAAATGATCAATATCTGGTGTTATCACAGATGATGTAAAGTTGATGTTCTTATCCTTATCTTGGAAAAGAGAGAAAAGAAAGATTTTACAAAAATTCTTTTCTCATAATTCTCTTTTATTTTACAGTTTTCTTAAATTGTACAATTTTCTAATCTTATACTTATTAAGTTATTAATTTACTGCTGGCATCAAGTTGACTTTCAGAGGTTTTCAATATAGCCAAATACAGAAATAAAAATAAAACAATAGGTAAAATGTACTAACAAATTCATGGCAATAATCCAAATTATTAATAAAATTATTAGGGGTCAAATATCCAGAGGAAGAACTCCACCTTTAAAGTTTTTATGAAAGATTCCAATGTGGGAGCAATATGAATCGGGGAGGGGGGAGACTATTCCATGATGTGGGGGCCACCATGGAAAAACACTACTCTAAGAAGCCCATCCTTTTCTTCTCATAAGTGAATGGGACACCCAAAGCCTGCCCATCTGGGATGAGCATATCAAATTCAGATTGTCTATGACCATGCCATTGGGGCACTAAAGATATACACCCAGAAATATACTGAGTTCTCACAATACGAGGCTTTCAAATACTAAAAACAAAATGTTAAGGAATTAGGAGCAGTGATGGTATAGTAGTTAGACTGCAGTATTTCAAGCTGACTTGCCCATAGCCAATAGTTGGATCCTGACTGACTGCAGTCTCAAAGGTGGGTTGTTGTTTTTTCCTTCAAAAAGAAACTTTTCCTTCAGGAAATAGAAGAAAATGTTTCGCTTCTCATCAAGAAGCTTCTTGGACTATTTCATTGCACTAGGTTGCACTATTTCATTCTAAGCACCTTCACATAGTACTTCAGCATTGTCCAAGCAAAGGGCAGAACAGAATAACAGTGTCAGCTTTGAAATTCAGCTGCCACATTTTGTTTTAGAGAGTTAGAGGAGCTGAAAAGTTCAAGGTTATTCTGTGTGTCGTATTAAGAATTTCCAGTTGCAGTAAATTGGTTCTCGTGATTTATGAAGTGTAGAAGTGGGAGGAGAGAAGGGAGGAGAGAAGGTGGGTTCTGTGTAACGCGCGAAAAAACTTTCACTTGGGAAATTGCTTTTGACATGCCAGATCTGTTCCTAATAAATCAATTGGAGAGATAACGTCTCAGAGTGATTGATATCATAGATACTTTCTGGATGCTTGACAAACAGAGTCGGAAGGGACTTTGGTGGTCTTCTGGTCCAACCCCCTGTCTAGGCAGGAAACCCTATTCCATTTCAGACAAATGGCTGTCCAATCTCTTCTTAAAAACTTGCAGTGTTGGAGCATTCACAACTTCTGGAGGCAAGTTGTTCCACTGATTAATTGTTCTAACTGTCTAACTATACTGTCTAATTGTTCTAACCATCTAACTATCAAGAATTTGACAAATTAACAAAGCTGCTTTTCTCCATTGTTATAAATGTGTGACTGTATTTCTCAATTAAAAATAAATGGTACAACTGTGAACTTCAGTACTTGTTATAAGTATTACTCCCTACAATAGATGTGTGTGAGAGAGAAAATAGATTTTTTTCAGAATTTGTCTGTTGCCCTACAATTAAGTGTATTCAGACAATCTATACATATTAGCAACTAACTGATCTTCATCTTCTACCACAGGATGCTAATCTGTAATCATGGTTGTTCAAGTTGTCAATTACGTATTTGTATATACACAGAAACAGTTTTCTGTGTATACAGAATCCACTTTGGCACACTCCTATTGCTGAGAAATATATTTGGCAGATAGCCCTTGTTCCGTATACATCTTGATTAATGAAGGCTGCCACAGCAATATACATGGCCAAGATCCTATTAACATCTAGAGTGTTAAGAAAATGTTCTAACAGTAGAAATGGCCAGAAAAAATAGGAGCCAAACAACGTTCTGATTGAGATGGGAATCGCATACCACCTCCAGAGTCAATGTATTGCATGAGAGGATATGGAATTAGTCTGAATTGATCATCTGAAGAGTTCTACAAAAACAGAATTAAACAGTGGCTGTCAGTCCAGATAAAGGCCTCTGTAGACATAGAATCTGCTGCAAAATCTATTATAAAGTACTCTCACAGTCCTTTTCTTAAGTCTGCTTTAAAAAGTGCTAGCAATAGAGCAAAAATGATAGCAAGATGGCCTCACCCAAGTATAAAAAACAGAAAGAGCATCCTCACATAAAGAAGTTGCAAACAGGTGCTGGTTGACATAAAGGAGGAAAGGAAAACTGAGGAGAAGCTTAATTTGTTGCTTCTGTCTTCATTGATAAGATAAGATAAGCCTTAGGGTTTTTTTCCCCAGAAGGGTTCAATAAACAGACAGAAGGAGCAAGAGTATGAAACGGATGAATTAAAAATAAACAAATACAATATCTGGGCCCAGATGGTATACATTTGATGATTATGAATGTGAGGCTGCTGATCTTCCAAGAAAAATATGCAACTTAATTTTAAAATCAGCATCTGTTCCTGAGAATATCTGAAAATGATCAATGTAATTAGAGTTGCTTCAAGTTCTAGAATATATAGGAATTTATGTCCCATTAGTTTAATGTCTTTCTGAGTTAAATGGTACAATATTTTATTAAAGAATATGATAAAACATACAAATACCTTTCTGAAAAAAAACTAGTAAATTTCTGCAACAATACATTTTTTTCAGTGATCTTCTACCTTTTTTTAAAATCTAAAAACTCTATTTCTTTCACAAATGACCTCACCATTTTTTAAAATCAACTTAGAGGACAAGCACCTGTCATGTTGTGGACTGGTAATTGGCTAATGATTAAGAAAGAAAAAAAGATGAATAATTCAATAATTTGTAAACAGAAGAGCTATTAAAGCAAAGTATGCCACAGGTTAATTTAAGTAAAAAAGAGTGATACTTTTAATTGATTAATAAACAATCTCAATTTAGGGGTAAGGTGTTCTAATTTGCTAATGTCATCAAATGTATTGAGATACATACATACACTTTTTAAAATGGATTGCAAAGACTTCCAAAATGAACTGCAAATGGCAAATATATTTCAGTAAAGAAAGTGCAACAGGATGTGCATTGGTACAAAACAGCAAGCAGAACTTCACATGAGCAAAGCTTTCATGAAACCTGAATCTTGGCATTTTTATGGACAGTTCAGTTTTGACCTATTACATAAGGGCAAAATCCATGCTTAGGATAATTAGGAATGGAATTTAAAATAAAACTACCAGTTGAGTAATGCTCTGATGTATCACATATAGTTCTGGCCACCACATTTCAAAAATGATGTTACTGTAAAGAAGTAGAGAAGGTACAGAAAAGATGACTCAAAATAGTTAGAGGCCTATAATATTTTCTGTGAATAAAGACTAGAACATCTCTGACTTTTTTCCATTTAGCATAAAAGTAGGTGAGGAAAGTCCTAATAGACATATAAAATCATACATTAAAAACTAGATGATTCAAATCAATTAAAAGCAGGAATACTTTTGCATAGCAGATAGCTAATGTGGAATTTGCTACCATCAGATGTGACAAAGGCTACCAAAATCAGTGGTGGAATTCAAATAATTTAACAACCGGTTCTCTGCCCTAATGACTGGGTGGGTGTGGCTGGGTGGTCATGTGACTGGGTGGGCATGGTCAACTTGATTGTGTCACCCTTAGGAAATTTCTCCTTAGTCCAACTTACAATAAAATAGCACTGTTCCAATATTTAGAATAGAATACAATATCAGAGTTGGAAAGGACCTCGGAAGTCTTCTACTCCAACCCCCTACTTAGGCAGGAAACCCTATACCACTTCAGACAAATGGTTATCCAATCTCTTCTTAAAAATCTCCAGCGTTGGAGCATTTACAACTTCTGGAGGCAAGTTGTTCCACTGATTAATAGTTCTGTCAGGAAATTTGAGGGGCTCCTACAAAAATGAGGGAGTCAATTTATTTTCCAAAGCACCAAAAGGCCCAACAAGACACAATGGATGGAAACTAACCAAAGAGAGAAGCAACCTCGGACTAAGGAGAAATTTCCTAAGGGTGAGACCAATCAACCAATGGAATAGCTTGTCTTCAGAAGTTGTGGGTGCTCCATCACTAGGGGCTTTCAAAAAGAGTGAGGGAAGCACACCCCAAAAGGACAGTGCCAGGAACCACTAAAACAATGCAGGAAACAGCCATTCCCCCTTTTTAAAAAAAGTCAACCCCAAAGCAAATGCAACAGCTGAGAGAGAAACTAAGAGCAGCTGCTCATGCTAATTGAAAGCCTGAGCATGCTGCCAAAAGCCATTAACCCTTCCAACTCTATTATGTTCTCTATGTTCTCTATGTTTTAAATTGGGTGCTTCACAGCAGAAGCAGTACAGTTGGCTAGACCACATTAAATTCATAGCCTGTATGATCAAGTTGCATCATTGTTCCCTCCTGTATCTCCCCCCCCCCAAAAAAAAAAAGAAACAAGAAGTAGCCAACACTGCAGCAGCTATAAAAGGTCTTGGGGAACTCCAGTAGTATCAGCTAATCACAGAAATTACTTAATACTCTTTATAATGAAAATGTTTGCTATCTTTTCCTTCTTCCTGAAGGGAAGAGGTTAATCCCATCCCTAGATGGGTGATTGATGGGTTTCCCTGCCCTAATCCTGTCAGTTTCTGTTGTTTATTGACTTGATTCAGCGTGTATAGGCTGTATTTCAGCTTCAACTGTTAACTGGTTCTTGGCTTGGTCTACTCAGAGCTATTAACTGAAGGGAGAGAGAGAGAGAAAAAAAACTTCTCTTGCACTTTATTTTTAACTGGTTCTCTGAACTGCATAAGCAATTAACTAACTGTTCAGGCGAACTGGTGAGAACCGGTGGAATCCCACCTGTGCTACCAATTCAGTTGTTTTAAAAGCGGAAGGGAAAAAGACATGGAAGAGCAAGATATAAACTTGTGTTGGTGAGTAATTACTAGGCTGAAATTATGGACTGTATATTTTAAATATGAGCTTCTGAGAAGCAACAGTACAAGAGGATTCCTGTCCTCCTGTCTGCCTTTATAAGCTTTCTGAATGCATATTTCACTACCAATGTATACAGAATATGGAATTAAATGAGCTATTCGCCTAAACCAACAAAATAAAATCAGAGTAACTAAAACAGCAAAAAAATTGCACCCACCGATATCATTCTGCTCTAGAGAATTCTTGAACAGGACTCTGAGCAAGTAAAGAACCCACACATCTAATGGAAATAGACTTCAAAGAATCAAGTCAAAGTCTGCTTATATATAAGCTGAAATCTAGACAAACTTTTTGGTCCATTTATTTGCATACACTATCCTTTTTGTTTAATGCTCACAAAACTGTGCACAATACATCTAAAAATAAAAGACTAAAGATACACTCTGAAAACTCATAAACAACTAAAACTAAACCAAAACAAACCAACAATAAGTTTTTTTAAAAAAAATAAATAAATAAAACAAAATCAGAGACTTTTGGATAGTATGTCAGAAAACAGTTCCATGTATCTTTTCTCCGAAAAAGATTCATTTTGCTGGTTAATCTACATATCAAGTGCATATACTTTTAATAGGCAAGATATGGAAAGTCACATTTTACCTTTTCTTGAAAACACAGATGCAATTTGTTTAAGGCCATTATCAGAAATGGCTTCTTCATCTCTTTCTTCAGTTTCTTGCTTTTTGAGGTAATCATTTACTGCACACAAGACTAAATCCTGCAGTGTGAGGATCAGGGTCCCTTCACTGTTATACAGCTTGCAAGCTGTCCTGCTAAGTTCAAGACGTCTTGTACATAATGAAAGCAACTACATAAAGGAAAATATATGTATGTATATGTATATACTTCAAACACATAATTAACAACATATAAAAATAAATTATCATATTGTAATTCTTATTTTGTTATTTTTCTAACAAGTTTGCTATATTACATTTGTATTCCTCTCCAATGGTGGTATGGTACCAGTTCACATTGGATCAGTTCAGCCAAACCAGTAGTAAAAAGGCCTCCGATGATCAGCTGAGAGGAGGAAAAAAATCCAATTAGCTGAGAGGAGAAAGAAGAGAAAAGTGCAGGATTGGACCTCCCACCCACCCCTGCACTTTTCTTTTCTTTATCCTCTGCTGATTGACATTGCAGGCCTCAGCTGGTGTGGGGCAAGCTGCGTGTGCACACATTAGGTGCGCGTGCATGCGCGCTTGATCACCAAACCGGTAGTGGAACAGGGAGGATCCCACTGCTCTTCCACTCTTTCTTTAAGATTCTATAGACCAAGGTTGACTCAGCCTTCCATTCTTCCAAGGTCAGTAAAATGACGACTCAAAATGTTGGGGGCAATATGCTGACTCTGTAAACCACTTAGAAAGGGCTGTAAAACATTGTGATGCATTATATAAGTGTAAATGCTATTGCCATATATCAACTTCGCTTGCATGACTAAATAATCCCTAATATAATTTTCCTTTCCTAAATGTTCACTGGATTTCCCACTTAACATATAAATCTCTGATTTTCAAGACATGTATTGCCTGCAAATGCTTGCAAGTTCACTAGGTGGTCACTCTCCATATTTATAATTCAATTTTTTCTAGTAATTCTAGTAATGTCATAAGCCTTCAGCACCTTTTTTTTTTATTAAGAGAAACAAGCCTCCTACTGCTATTCAGGGAAACATTTGGCAATGAGAGGGTAAATGTACAAATTTGAGATTATAATTCACTAGTAATGAATTTCTTAGTAAATTGTAGAAATATTACTTTTAATGTGATGCCTGCAATGAGACGGTTCTTCCTCCCCCCAATGCTATTTGCTTACACTAGATCCATAGTAGTTCTTACACACCTTGGATTTGACCTGACATCTTCAGGGCAGACACTTGTAGATTTACATTATTAAAATTCCCCTCCCCCAGCATGTATGATGAGGTAATATATTGTTTTTACCTTACTGTCTAGGCATACTGTTTGTCCTTATCAATTCAATTACAAGATTCTCTTTGGATTATTGTTACTTACCCTCGGGAATGTGTGAGCAACAATTAGTTGCCCATTTCGGTATCCATCTCCATTTTTGTATGCAATTATTTTTACTGTTTTTTGGTCTAGAGCTGCAGATATCTTTTCTGAGATGACTTGTAAGGAGGTTTCATTTTTTAAGGATGCTAGAACATCTTCAAAATAATGCAGGGTGGATTCAGCTTTATCAGAGAATAAATCAATCTCCACAATAAAACAAAACAAAATGTTAGCATTACTTCAGTTTTATTATAATTTTAGTGAAGTTACTTTTTAAAAGGCAACCAAACTGAATAAAATTTGAATTTCAAATATTATACTTTTATGACAAACTAGAGAAAATACAAGATAGACAAAATGAACAGGCAGCTATCCCTAATACACACATACCAATTACAGAGGATTCAGAAGTGAATTTTTATAAAAACATTGGCAGAAGTTATATATTTAATATGGTTAGATTAACCACCCTTGATATGTAACTACATGATAGATTACTTCCAAAAATGATATAACTAAATAATATGTTAAGACATACTGTACGCATCCAAGAAAGTAGTAGAAAATATATTTTAGCTGATATTTTCCCAAATGCCATTAAGTAAAACAGGAAGTGAATGGACTGGTTTTTTAATTCAATAGAAACTCCTGAACTAATGTTAATTGCTAATCTCCCCTGATGTTTAAGATTACCCACCCACTCTTTTACACATTTTCTTTCAAAAGAAAATTGCTTCTACATTATAGTACTCAGATTTCAAATCCTTCTTTCCCAAATAAAATGTACTGCTAGGAAAAACTGCTGACTTTTCTACCATGTACCTAGTGAATATACCCATGGCAATTTCTCAAGGTATATAATTATATCCCAGTTCGATTATTTCTTATAGCTGCTGAATGGACTATGTTTGTAGCTAGTATATTAGTATCTACTGTAGTAGCAATCAGGATTTTCTGCTTCCCAAGGGGTTATACTTTTAACTTATAAGTCTTTTTAAAAAATATAATGGAATGGAAGCTGCAGTGGGAGGGGTTGTTTTTTTTTGCTTAACTCAGTTCCCTTCTGAATCATGCTACAATAAACGACAGTCATTTAACAGATATATATATGTAAGTACAAGCTAAAAGATAATTAGTCACACTTCCTGTTCTTCTACATGAAGATTAATTCATAATAATTGTGAGGCGGTTGAAATTGTTCTCAATTCATAGGTGGAAAGCCATGGTTAAGGTCAGAATTAATCCAAGCATGATTTCAACTTATTTCAGCATTTTCAAAGCACTACAATCTTTAAAATACTGCTTAACATCAGCATAAATAGCATTATATTTCCTTTAAAAATAAAGTCAAAATACGTGACAATGGTCTGGGTTCAAAGCTAGCCCAAAGCAATTAGTCGCTAATAAAGTCAGAAAGAAATGGTACTCAATTTTATTTTTTTATATAATGTTGTTTAAATATGAATATTCCACTATTTGAAAACCATCTAAAAGATAAAGTTATAATATGGGCAGTTATTTGGTTATGTCTAATGTATAACTGTGAACGGCTTAACTCACCTTATTAACATCAAGGCATTTAAAAGGACAAAAAGGTAAATTATTTCTGTCCTGGAATCCAGAAGCACAGGAAAATATAGTACCAGGGAGCAATTTTTTCAGTTCTTTCTTTCCTCTGATGGTCCTTCCACAAGCCAAACATATCATTATTTTTTTCTTTCCACAAGGTGAAAGAAAATAGTAGCCCTATTTTTTTTAAAAAAATGGTCAAAATACTTTAAATTAAATACTGCAGAACATTTTTTCTATTTTTTGCATGGTTATTTAAATGTCAACTATTTCAAATTTAGTTTTCACAATTTCTCCTTTTTTAATTGTGTGTATATGTATCAGTAAAATTCTATAATCTGAGCTGAAACTAGAACATTTATTTTAAAACTACATAGTTTTGAAACAAAGCATGCTGAAACTTTTGGATTTTCACGATAGCTTAACTGGAAAACATAACAAGCCACTTCTCTGAATTTTGTGTTGTCTTTTTGGTTAAAAATATAATACATCTTAAAAGGTATATTAGAAGATTAAAGATAATTACAAAAGTGAATTTTAAAAGAATTTTTAGAAATGACTGCTTTGTTTGAAAATGCTTTCAAGGGTCATTTACATTTGAATTTCTGTTTAAACATTTTTATACTTTAAAATATTTTGAAGAAAAGCATTTTAATGTACAACTAGAATGGACTATAAATAATGTTTCATCATTATAAACAAATAGGCATGAATCATGGTACTTCTAAAAGAATATTAAAATACTTCATAAGTTATGTCTTTACTATCCATCGTAGTGGAGTTTCATTTTTCTTTTCCCTCCAGAGAATTGTTAAAACTTACTGGTTGGTCAATTTTTTCTGCCTTGGTTATGGTAAAGGTGCAAATAGAAGCATAGTTTGCTGCGGTGATTTCCATATCCAATATTGTGCTATAAAAGGCACTAAAAACTTTTGTTTCGGTGAAGTTCCATTTTTGGTTGGCAGCTCCATAATTATGTGGTCTGTATTTCTGTCAAAACATAAAATATTGGTGCTGCCTTTCATTTTCAATAATTTTCAGCTGATAGTTGACTGTTCATTAATTATAATTTAAAAATTAAGATAACCTAGATAATCAGACAATATTGCGCATGTCTCTTTTATCTTTTTTGGTATACTTCTGGTATTTAACAATATTGACATATAAAACTTGTACAAATTAATTACACATTTAAGAACTTTAAAAAATTGAAATAAATAGCAAAAAGGTAAATGGGATTTTGTTCTAAAGAAACAAAATGGGTTAAGGATTCAGATAAATTTGGAATATTGACTTTTATTATAATAAAATTGTGGACTTAATTATAAAAATGAAAAACTTCTTATTGTTTGCTGTTCAGGCTATTGCAAGTCATAACAAAATATAAGTGATGATTTTATAAATGGGACACTAGAAGGAACTAAGGATTTTAAGCAAAACTAAAAGAAACCATGCTAATACTGATACTTACAAAATAGAAAATGTCATAAAAGGATGCTTTACTGGATATACAAAAGAAACTGTCTGAAGTTTCAAAAATTAAAAGGGTAATACAAATGATAAACTAAAAGAATTACCTGGAAAATGTTTTCTTATTAGATCTACAAAAGAAGCTTGTTGAAACCTTCAAGAAATCTGAGCTAAAGAAGGACTGAAGAGAAATGTAATCCTATGACAGTATTTGATTGAATTAAAGATTAAGACTGTTAAAAGTAAAAAGAAGGTATATGAAGTTGTTTTATCTGATCAAGGGTAAAATAGGATTTTTTTTAAAAAAAATATTTTTTGCAATGTTCCAGCATCCCTTTATGGTCTTTTTGCTAACACCAGGATTGAAAATTGATGTTTTACAGATTTGCTTATAAATAAGAGATGAATTATGAAGAAATTAACATACTTCTTTTCTTTTTCTTTATTGTATTCCTTTTCTTCTTTCTTTTTTTCCATGTATTTTCTATTTTTTAATTTTCTTTTTTCCTCTCTAAAGTTTCCATTACTTTTTACTGCTGTAATTAACATTCTTAATTTTTTTTTAAAAAAATCAACATTTTCATTGCTTTTTCATTGCTCTTCTAGAACTATCAGAAAGTAAGGCTTACACAGTGAAATACCCAATAAACTCATATAATACAATGATATTGCCTACATGAGTGCAGCCATTTTGCTTTTTGATGTTGGTAGCAGCTAGCAGAGAGGAATATATTACTCATCCCTGGTCCAAAATAGGATTTCTCTAAAACAAAGCCCAGAAAACCAATTTTACAAAACAAACAGATCACTAACACTATTTTTGAAGAGAGATATCACTAATTAAGCCTCTGCAATGTATTAAAAAACTAAGATGCTCCTTTAGCAACAATTTACTTGTATTGGGTTACATGACCATTATGCAGCAATCTATTTGTGATATGGAATTACTCTTACATTTCTCTTTCCAGTATACTACATTTATTCATTAAATTGTATCTCAAGGTGAAAACAAATGGAAGGTTCACAATGAAGCCATTATTAATCATTGTAAAAACTCCTGTTCACCACTCTCCACCATCCATTTGAATTCCAGTTAACCCAGCTCTAAGGAACCAGGCACAGAATAACTCAAAATATAAGAAAAACATCTGTCATGTCACTTCTTCCCACTTCTCCAAATCATCATCTTCAGAAGATGATGCATAAAACAAGCCCATCAAGAAAGCAATCACAACCAGATGCTATTTTTTAAAAAAAATATGAAGAGTTCCCCAAACTTTCAGAACAAAATTTGTGGTATGTGTCTAGGAAAATGGGAAAACAGAACTTGCTGAATACTGTTCCATCATCTCTGGATCCATTACGCCTGAATCCTAAAATATCATAATACAGAAATTATAAGCAGAGAAAAAAGTGATTCCCAGACACACCTCTGCTAGGTGTCTCTTTCTTCCCCTCTATATTTTATCCTCTGTCAGTACTGAATTACAGGACTAGGATATGAAACCAGTTATAGATCAGTGATCCCAAAGCTTTTGGGCACCAGGGACTGGTTTCATGGAGGGGGGCTCGGTTACGTGGGATAAAGGGGCTTGCACAAACTGGTCTGTAGCTTGGGGATTGGGGACCCCTGTAGTAGGTGTCATTTTTTATGAATTTTGTCTCATACTTTAATGGGATACAGATAAATATTATATATTTATATCTAGTGAATACTATAAAGACTGTTTTAATATATTATATGATGGATCTAGACTTTTGAAATTTTTAGAGTTCTATAGACATCTGATAACACATTGAATGTATTCAGTGTGGCTATCTACTTTTTAAGCACTTGGACTATCAAGCATTTTATGGCTCAAACTAGATCCAGGAAACAATATGATTTTTTATAACAGAGGGAAACCCTGTACAAAAAGAAAAGAGAAAGGACTGCAATATTATAGATGGCCTTTCTATCAAACTTAGAATACATAGATAAACTCTGAATTTTTAACTGTGTATAAATTCAGAAACAGAGGTTTTCAAAATATGCCCTAGAATATTTCTCATCCATTACCATAATTGGTATGTGATTGGATGACAGAAAACTATCTAAAATTATATAAGGGTAATCTTCTGCCATAGTCTATCCGATCCATTAGCAGGACAAGGAGCCTCTATTGTAAGAGTTGTCACTGATGTAAAAAGAATGAAGAGTCAGCCAGGTGGCAGCAGACAAGGAAGGTCCAGACAAAAAGGGAACAAAAAAGTAAATAGAAGTTATAGAAGCTAATCTGCAGGGATACAATGACTTCACAGCCATGTTAAAAGAAAGCTAAAACTAATTTCTCATTTGAGCTCAGAGTAATGAGAATAGTTAAACATGCTATTTATTAAACAACTTAGGGGACAGATATTGTTTTTATATTTAGTAACTCTGTAGTGCAAAACATTTGGAGAAGACAAAGTTGCTTAACCCAGTTACTGAATTATAAGAATATAGAAATATTAATATTTTTACAGATAGTTGATATAGAATTGCCATTTGTGGATTTAAGATAATAATTTTCTATATTTGACAATGCTCTATAGTTATGATACTAACCTGAAGGATAATAGGATACCCTTGTATTTCCAGTGGAAATTTTGGACATCCATTCAGTACAGTGGGCACTGATACTGTGAGCACTAGATCTGGATCAATTGCAAGATGAAAGGACCTAGAAACAAAAAGTCTTGAGTCTGAAATGTCTTAAAATCATGACATATGCTTTTATTTCATCACAGGATGTTTTATACACATCTCAGGAGGTTTATATTGTCTCTATTGCATGGGAAGGGATGACAACAGCACAATAGAGGCTTTGCCCCTAATCAATAATGATGCAAGGGGACAACAGGAAAAGGACAGACATTAAAGAAGGAAAAAAAATACGGCCATTCTAGATATCTAACCATATATTACTATAGCATGTGTAAATAGGAGTTTTTGCCAAAATGTTGACAAAAAGTAATTATTTAAAATGAAAATGTGAGACTTAGATAGATTATAATTGTGACTTTTTTTAAAAAAATCCTCTTATCTGAGCTTTCATTTTGAGAGACTTCTGATAACATCACAATTAAACTGAAAACGAAACAGACCATGAGTATTAGTCAAGAATAAGTCAAATGGAAAACTTGATTGAAGGTCCTTCTGTGGATACTGTAAGGCTGAATGTTCCATCTCATTTCTAATACATAGAAATGTACCTGCTTTCCTCTTTCCATACCCAATGTTGCTTGACATCATCATACTTCTTTTCCAACAAAACCACTTCAGTACCAGAATGAAGGTCAGTATTCTCCACACCCAGTACAAGATTTGGACAACTGCAGTTGATGATCTTCCCATTTTTAAATTCAAAGAGTTGATGGTGTGCTTTCTGGAATTCTTTAGCCAATTTTGGCTGATGCCTAAAACCAACAAAAATAAATGCCTTGTGCATACTTCATTACATACTAACAGCAACAAATGTGTGAAATCAAAACTAAATCACAATTCAAAGGAACTGGGCACAGATGTTGGAAAAAGCTGGATAGGTGGTTATATGAGGATGTGGAATGAAAAGCCTAAAATGAAAATGAGTTTTCCCACATTTTATGACATTTTTGTTGCAGTTGTTAAGTGAATCATTATAGTTGTTAAGTAAATGATATAGTCCTTAAGTGAATCTGGCTTCCCACATTAACTTTACTTTGTTAGAAGCCAGCTGAGAAGGTTACAAATGGTGATCTTATTACCCCAGGGCAGTGCAACTCTCAAAATGAATGCCAGTTTGCAAGTGTCCAAATTTTGATCATGTGACCATGGGGCTGCTGTAGTGGTCGCAAGTGTGAAAATTGGTCATAAGTCAGTTTTTCCAGCATCACTGTAAGTTTGAATGATGACTAAATGATGGTTGTAAGTCAAGAACTACCTATAATGCTGAGACCTTTATAATAAGCATTTAACTTTCAACTTGACATTGTAATTTTAAGTAAATTACTATCAACCTAGGACACAGTTTTACTTTAATATAATCTGGGCAGGTTTGATACAAGGACATATCAGAAACACTCTTTTAGTTGATACTCTCTTATTAAAAGATGGTATCCTTTTAATTGTATTATGTGTAATTTTAAAATGTTGTAATAATAAAAAGGAATTAAAAAGGAACACAATTAATTCACTATAACTGACCTGTATTTTTTGTATAACTCTGCATCTTCAAAAAACTGCTCATCTTTTTCCTTCTGAATGTTGTAGTCCTCATCACAGGAAATTTGCTGCCAGGCATATTTTGTAGTCTTATGAAATGCTTCTGTTTTAAAATGTGACTTTATATGTGAATTTCTGGAAAGATATAGAGGCCCACCAAGGCTTACTTATTACCAGTGAATTTTTTTTCCGTAGAGATTTCAGCCAATTATTAAAACAGAGTTCCCAAAAGAGCATAACAACATAAAACATTATACTATTTATTCTATTAATGAGAATTTGAATTTCATAAACACTTGGACTGAAATATTTAATTAAATACCTTAAATTCATTGAAATGAATGACAAATAAACTCTATGGGAGACAATGGCCAATGTGGTTTGAATAATAGATCTAAGAAGAGTTTAATAGTCAAGACTTATTTATGTATAGTTTCTAAGACTATTAGTGATGGAATTCAGCAAACAAGATTGTAAGACTATGTGCTTTCAATCATACACAAATCATTTATTTACATTATTTGTCTTGAACATTTAGATTAGCACTCGATTTTACTCTTATACTTTAGAGAGACAATAAAAGTAGGATTGAAAAAAGGAAAGAAAGGGAAGGGAAGGAGCCCTAGAAAAGTTCTAGGACACTTCTATCTTTAGTAAACCCAATTACTTATAATTAAAAATAATGGTGTTGCATGTTAAAATAACAAAACTTTGTAACGCATGTACCATCGTGTACTATTTTTACTTCATAGAAGGGTTAAAGGTTATTCCCATAACACAAGACAGATGAGAGGAAAGGAGTGCTGAAAACAATAGGGTGAAGTGAAATTGAATCAGTAACAATAGTGCAAATGAATACAATGATGATTTACAACTATGTGCAAATCTATGTGATTTGAATTATTCTTCAGAGCAATATCTGTTGAAGATGACAAGCCCCTCTCCCCCAAAAAGTATATCTCTGATTGATTCACAAAAAGAAATATTTCTTAGTTAAAACGCATCAAGGTTTCTGCTTGGAAAAAACAGAATCAGGCGTTAGACAAGCAGGGGAAAGGCATATTTTGCAACCTACATCCAAGCACAAATAAAGAAAACCTGGGATTTGCTAGGAGAATAGACAGAAAGTGGGATACTTCTTGTAGCACAAAATGTTTTTTCTAACATTAATTGTAAGCATATATCAACTATGCCAACTAGAAATAAGTATGGAACATTTCTTTTGGGAGTTATGTATTGTTAAATGTATGGGTATATATACATGAGATATATTATAAACATATCTCTAGATGTATTAATGTATTGATTGTATTAATTGTGTATGAATACCTATTTTATTGTTGATTTAAAACACTTAATATTTAAATATTTATTACATTAAACATATTAAGTATATATTAAATATAAACGATTTAAATCTTTAATTGTCAATTTAAAAACATACTCAAAGTGGCTCTGAAAATTAATGAAGATAATTAAGCAGCAAATCCCACTCTCATTAGCACTAGCGATGTCACTTAGTTGGGCAATGAAAGGTCTGCAAGCAACCAAGCTCGGGGAGCCCCAAGGTCTCCATCAGAGAATTAAAAACAACATTTAAAAAACAACATTTAAAACCATAATATTAAAAAATTGAAATATATAGTTTATTTATTTCTGCATTTAAATGTTCCTTCATCTTTGGAGGCAGATTACTGTATTAAAAACAAGAACAAATTAGTCTAATTGTAATAAATCCATCTCAAGTACCATTATTCAGGAATAGCATTTTCTTATTTGTCCCCAAATATCTTTCTGTAGTCAATTCTTTTTGCTCCACAAAAATAAATTGGAGATGAGTGGTCCCAATATCATTCGATCTGCAAATTACAATTGATGCCTTCAATATGCTATAAGTGTTTTTCCTCCCCAAAATATTAGGGTATGGATTTTTGACCAGCAAGGCAGTACAGTATTCAACTTAGCTGTAGTGGTTTTATTCACAGATTTGCAATCTATATATTTAAAAGAACACCTTTTCTTCTTTTCTTCAATTTAAATGAATGTGTCCTATCTTCCAAACCTGATGGCTTGGAAAAAAACACTGAAGCTTCATTATGGGAATAATATTTCTAAAAGCCACATCTTACTTCTTTTGTCTTTTAAACTGTGTTCGTTTCATTGATTGGATATGGAGTTGTATGAACTAGTTGGTTCCATAACTGAAATGTAGAAGGAGATCTTTATTCATTCTTCCTTCCCCTATCTATGTGCTCCAAAATCTGTTCTAAAATAACCTTCTTGGAACGATAGCTGCCATTGCAAAAAGGCAAAGAAAACAATGGCAATAGTTTTGGATAAGAAGCTGATTTCAGAAGGCAGTGAGGAAGGAAGCCAATTTCATTTCAACTGGGAGGACATTCCAAAGAACCACCCATAAGCAGTGCTCCCTGGCCTTGACCCCCTCCTCTCCCAAACTGCTTCTCCCCCAAAATTATGTAAGTAGGCCTATTCTAGGTGGAAAGTACAGTCCTGAAGATAACTGGCGCCAAGCCATAGAAGGCTTTATAGGTTAAAATTAGTACTTAAAATTGTGCCCAGTCTCTTATTGATAGCCAGTGCAGGACCTATAGTATAACTATAATGTGCTCCTAAGGCCAGGTTTTAGTGTGTACATGGATAGTTGTACTCTGCACTATTTGCAGCTTCCAAGTTGTTTTGAAAAGCACCCCAACAGAGCATGTTAAAGCAGTAGGGACCATCCATTAGGTGAGATGAGCAGAGGAGAAATTAATAAATAAATAAATAAATCCAGAGCTTTGGAGAAAAATGCCCACTTATAACCTCCACAGTGTAATAATCAATCTTTAAGTTTTATCAGGTCAGTATCATGCGTTAACCTGGTCTTAATATCTCTAAGATAGCAACTATTTTCTATAAGATAGAAATGGCATATTATTTCTAGAAGGCTTATTTCTAATACTGGGGAACTTTTTTAATATTACAGAAAACAACAGTGCCATCTATTGTGCAACAGAATTAATGCAGTATGACTATAAACTGGCATTTTCATTGGTATTCTACTTTCTGTCTTCAGCGTTCTTCCACTGTGGCAGTGCTCAAATAATAACAGAAAATGGGCAAGGAGATGCTGATAGGTTAATTGATCATTTTTCAAATTATATACATCCTAGTTTTCATTCCTTTTGTGAACTTTAGCCAAACAGATTGTAGGTTTTTGTATCATTGATGAGCAACAAAAATTCCACCATATGAAATGCATTTCTTTCATGTAGTCATAATAAATTATGAACATTTATGCAGTTATCTATAAAATACAAATATCTTTTGAAAAAGAAGGTAATTTCATTGTTGAATAAAGAACAAAATGTTTCTAAGGTATGTGTTAAGAGGCATTCTAGTTCCTAGCAGAAGGGTCACAAAACAGTTTTACAGAAAATTACCAAGAAAGTGAAACCAATTATATACTGTTGGATCAGAATATATCTCTGAATATGGAAATACATAGTCAACACTGCAGATATGCTTGAATTCTAAGAAAATATTCTCTCAGCACATAAAAATGATATGTCTTCACTTCAGAACTCCTTCCAGCACACAGATCCAAAAGTTCAATCCATTCCATTTATTTTTATTTTAGTTAGAATTATTCTACTTCCACTGGTAGCTTTTGACTTTGAGCGATCTTACTTTTTTAAAAAAAAATTATGTGGGTACTAAATATAAGTGGGAGATAATTTATAACATTGAACAGTGCTGAGATGAGGCTATTTAAAATCTCATTAAGAACATAATAGCCCTATTAATGCCCATCTTAAACCAGAATTTTGTTTCTTAAATCGCTAACCAAATGCCTCTGGGGTCTCAGCAGGCAGGAAATAGACCTACATCTCTCTCCTGCTAGTGTTTCTCTGGTATTCTGAAGTATACCAATGCTAGGAACTTTGAGGCTAATAATAATCAATAAACATATTCTTAATTAATTTATCTCATCCATTTTAGAGCTATGCAAGTTGGTGGCCATCATTATAAATTCCAGAACTTAATTTTGCATCACATGAGGACACATGAGGTGTATTCTAATTCTGTGTATTCAAATTCCTTTTTCCAGTCAGCTTGATCAGAGGAAGAAAGAAAACCTTGATTTCACATATCTTGATTATATTTAGTAGAGATATTCACTATTATGAGGGTCAGTTTGGTGTAATGGTTAAGGCTGTGATGGCGAACCTATGGCACGTGTGCCAGAAGTGGGACACAGGGCCATCTCTGCCAGTACACAAGCCGCTGCCCTGAATCAGGTCCACTGCGCATGCACGTGTGCCTCCCACCAGCCAGCTGATTGTTGGGTATCTGCCGCGCATATGCAGGTCATGCGTGGGAGACATGCACGCATGTGTAGAGGCATGTGGTGCATGGGAGTTGCGTGCGCATGTACAGGGGGCGGGGGGGGTCACACGTGCATTGCATTATGGGTGCAGGCACATGTGCGCATGCACACACACATCTGCCTAGAGATCAAGAGACCATGAATTCTAGTCCTGCTGAGGCACCAAGCCAGCGGGGTAATCTTGGGCTAGTCCAGGAATGAAGCATTATAAACTGAAAGAACTTGTTCCTGGTTATGTATAGACAGTCCAACTGATCATACTGTTGTTGCACTTTTACTCCAAAATGCATCAGTTTATACTTACTTAAATTTAAATTTGGTTAGACTCACCCTGTTTAAAACAAATGCTTTTTTTTTTACCTCTTCCCAATGAATTTTAGTTTCCACTATCCAGAATACTTTGGTACCATCTACAAACTTGCCATCTCATTGCTGTCCCCTAAATCAAGTTACAAACAACCTACAAACATTGATCCCAGCATGATTGTTGAAGAACATCACTTATTATTCTTTGCTGAAAAAATATCTGCCCGTTTATTCCTTTTTTCCACCAGACAACAGTCCTTAGAAAGATAGATCTTCTTAATCCCATGACTGCTAAGTTTATTCAAGTGTCTTGAAGAACTTATTCAGAACTTTTTAAAAGTCCAACAGGATTGGTTCCACCCATAAGCCTGCTGATGAAATAAGTCTAGAAGCTTTGTGAGGCAGGATTCAGAGTACTTTTGCAAGTGCTGAGCTATGTTGATTTTCTGTGACAGACTTTGTTCTTCTACTTATTAGTTATTTTTCTGGTTTCTGCTAATTTGCTTAAAATAGAAACAAAACAAAAACAAAGCAACTATTGTGTGAAAGGGAGCAAAGAAGCTGCTCTTTAGAACAATCAGAAATAGCAGGCACACCTTTGGGGACCTCTGAAGAAGTAGGAATTTCTCTCAAAGGAAAACTACTTCCTTCCACCCCATCCAGAAATACAGGTGAAACTCGAAAAATTAGAATATTGTGCAAAAGTTCGTTTATTTCAGGAATGCAACTTAAAAGGTGAGACTAATATATGAGATAGACTCATTACATGCAAAGTAAGATAGTTCAAGCCATGATTTGGCATAATTGGGATGATTATGGCTTACAGCTCATGAAAACCCCAAATCCACAATCTCAGATTGTGGATTTTACATGCAATCAATAAAACAAGGATTGTATAGAGAATAATATTGGACCTCTGAAAAGTATAAGCATGCATATGTACTCAGTACTTGGTTTGGGCCCCTTTTGCAGCAATTACTGCCTCAATGTGGTGTGGCATGGAAGCTATCGGCCTGTGGCATTGCTGAGGTGTTATGGAAGATCAGGATGCTTCAATAGCAGCCTTCAGCTCTTTTGCATTGTTCGGTCTCATGTCTCTCATCTTTCTCTTGGCAATGGCCCATAGATTATCTAGGGGTTCAGGTCAGGCGAGTTTGCTGGACAATCAATCACAGTAATCCCATGGTCATTGAACCAGGTTTTGGTGCTTTTGGCAATGTGGGCAGGTGCCAAGTCCTGCTGGAAAATGAAGTTCAGCATCCCCATAAAGCTCATCTGCAGAAGGAACCATGAAGTGCTCCAAAATCTCCTGGTAGACAGCTGCACTGACCCTGGACTTAATGAAGCACAGTGGACCAACAGCAGCAGATGACATGGCTCCCCAAATCAACACAGACTGTGAAAACTTCACACTGGACTTCAAGCATCTTGCAGTGTGTGCCTCTCCATTCTTCCTCCAGACTCTGGGTCCTTGGTTTCCAAATGAGATGCAAAAGTTGCTCTCATCAGAAAAGAGGACTTTGGACCACTGAGTAACAGACAAGTTCTGTTTTTCCTTAGCCCAGGTAAGATACTTCTGACATTGTTTGTTGTTCAGGAGCAGCTTGACAAGAAGAATACGACATTTGAAGCCCATGTCCAGTATCCTTCTGTGTGTGGTGGCTCTTGATGCACTGACTCCAGCCTCAGTCCACTCCTTGTGAAAGTCCCCAACACTTTTGAATGGCCTTTTCCTGACAATCCTCTCCAGGCTGCGGTCATCCCTGCTGCTTGTGCACCTTTTTCTTCCACACTTTTCCCTTCCACATAATTTTCTATTAATGTGCTTTGATACAGCATTTTGGGAACATCCAACTTCTTTTGCAATTACCTTTTGAGGCTTTCCCTCCTTATGGAGGGTGTCAATGATGGTTTTCTGCACAACTGTCAGGTCAGCGGTCTTTCCCATGATTGTGATTCCTACTGAACCAGACTGAGAGACCATTTAAAGGCTCAGGAACCCTTTGCAGGTATTATGGCTTAATTAGCTGATTAGACTGGACACTTTGAGCTTAGAATATTGACCCTTTTCACAATATTCTAATTTTCTGAGATTGTGGATTTGGGGTTTTCATGAGCTGTAAGCCATAATCATCTCAATTATGACAAATCACAGCTTGAACTATCTTGCTTTGCATGTAATGAGTCTATCTCATATATTAGTTTCACCTTTTAAGTTGCATTCCTGAAATAAATGAACTTTTGCACGATATTTTAATTTTTCGAGTTTCACCTGTACCTGCAGAAGAAAAGCTGCAAACTATCTTTGCAGTGCTTTACTGGAGTTGGAAGTTAATCCAAAGTTCCACCACATGGGAATAATTGCTATGGGGTGATGTGTATAGGAAGAAAGAAAAACTTGATTATATACCACAATTTAGTGAAGTTATCCACTATTTGTACTACACTAATGTGTAGTACAGGTTCTTGAGCTAGATGTGAAGGGAATTTGAAGAACTTAGAAATCAGTTCTTTAAACTGTCTGAAGTGTCTGTACTGAAGTACAGTATAATTGCTACAAATATTTTAGATTTTCATTTCTTTGCATATTATTAAAAATACATTTTTCAACTTTGGCTACCTGTTTATTTGAGCCATGCAAGATATAAAGGACAAAGTAAAATTACTGGATAGTAAAAAAGGTACATGAAATCTCATTTATGATTGAACCACTAAAAATAACAGGACTATATTTTTTTAGTGTAACTTTATCTTATTTATCATGAGAAGAAGCAAAAATAATTTAAGTGCTTTCAAATTATAAGGAGGAAATAATGGAATAATATACCATGCACTGTAGAACTGATTGGAAAGTGTATTTGTATTTATCATAAATACAACAACTAATTTTTTATAAAAGAATTATAAAATGTCAATGGCCTGAAAAAGTGTATTAGTAACCATTCATAATATTGTACTAATTATTACTTTGGACCACTTACAGATATTTATCTGTGTCATCTTTTATTTTTTCAATGCTTTTTTCACATTTTTCTTTCTCTGGTTCTTCAACAGCTCTTTTTTCTTCAAATTCCACTATAGCTCTTGCAACAAAAAGTTTGGCACCAACAACAACATCATCCTTGACTTGCAAAACAAAATCTGGAGAATGAAATCAAACGTATTTGCTTTAAAACGTTGCAGATGAGTTTTCTTATCTATAATTAATATAAGAATATCATCTAATGTCAGATTTCCAGCAAAAATTAAAGAACATTTTAAGACATTTAGCCTATAAACACCCATACCAATTTTCTGGATCATTAAATACCTAAACAGAGTACTGTAAACTGAACCATTGATCAAATTTCTATGGAAGTTAGATTTTGCCTACAACAGACCCATTTTTCAAAAGGTTTATTCTAATTCCACCTAGTCAAATGGGTCATGAAAACACCAGTGAGTTTGCCATCTTGTTTAATTAGTCTTTCCATAGGAAAAGAATCAATAGTGAAAAAGTAGTTTAAAAAGTAAGGCTTTCCATAATAGAATCTGGAAGCATAGACCATATCTCCCAGGCAGAGCCTACCTGAGGAAAGATAGTGAAAAAGTCTGGAACAAAAGTCATAGGATACCATGTTTTCATGGACAAATTGAAGGAAACATTTGAATTCCTCATGTTTTCTGGAGGGCTTGCTTAATGCATTATTCTTTGACATCATAATTTCCTGATTCCAAGCATGACTCACATAAAACCCAACATGGGACAAAGGGGTCTGCCAGTTATTTCCATTCAGATGTAAATGCCTAATATTAGCTTTATGTCATTATGTACAACATTTAAAAAACACAAAGAAAGAAATCTGCTCACTTTTGGGGTTCCTCATGGCACAATAGGCACGCATAGCCATTACATCAGATGCTAAATTATTACATTGGAGACGTTTCTTATGCTGAGCTGTAGTCCACAGAGGATCAATCCATTGCTCTCCACATGATATGTAAAGCTGTTTGTAAAAAATGAGAACTGAATGTAGGTCACATACACACACACACACACACACACACACACATATATGTTTTCTTAAGTTTTCGTGGGTACTTACATGTATGGTATTCAGCTTTGTTCGGGTATTTTCCCATGTCATTATAGTTGTGCTTTTAAAGTTGTAGCAACGTTTCGGCAGAATCTCATCTGCCATCATCAGGCTTCTGTAGTGTGTTCGTCTGTAGTGTGTTCATCACAGACGAACACACTACAGAAGCCTGATGATGGCAGATGAGATTCTGCCGAAACGTTGCTACAACTTTAAAAGCACAACTATAATGACGTGGGAAAATACCCGAACAAAGCTGAAAACCATATATATATATAAACACGTGACAAAAGTAGTACAGGGACAGATAATTCATTTTTCTTTTTTTGTTAAGGGTAATAGTCAGTGAAAACTATGAATTTGTGGATAATAATATAACAATGCCAGAGCTAAATTTTAATATAATAAAGAGCAAAATAAATTTGTGGAGGTACTGAGGCAACCATGGAATGGATATCAAGAAAAAATATATCAAGATAGTAGGTAGACCTTTACAAGCATCCCATTTTAATGTGTGTCGTACTTCATTAAAGGTTCCAAACCACAACCTGAGATCCATTACATTGCTTAAACTTAAAGAAGCACACATCCTTGCACCACCTAATTCCTTATTGCAGATCTATGCCAGATTATTCTGTAATGCTTCTGATCTGATGTTGATTTAATGTAGAAAACTTGGTATTATTTTAAAAAGTCCAGTATAATGTCCATCTGCTGGCATAGTATAACTAGATTTTGCTGGCTTGTTGGCCTGTAATTTTGTCTGAATGATGGGAACCAAATAGAAGGAAGTAAATCTAAATATTCCAATGGATAGATTGAATGAAAGACAGGAAATACTACCTAATACTACTTACTACACACTAATTTTATTGGAAATATATTTTTTGGAGAAAGTATTGGCAAATATATTTTTATATTTCTTACCAGCTGACCCTTCTCCAAGTCTTTCAAAACAAAGAGTTCCACTCCTTTTTCAGTGAACAATCTCCTTGCAGCAAAGGGCAAATTCAGTGCTGTGGTACACCTTTTTAACAAAGGAAAGCATGCATGTAATATTTGCATTAAGTCTTCAATACTTGATGGAATAGCAATGGAATATTTCATCAGGATAAAACTGTACTCCTCATTAGAAATATCAATTAACCTATCACTGTTATATCCAATGTGTAACTCACCCTTTTCCGAACTTAAAAACCATAAGTCCAAATATTTCAAGGGAGTCTTTATTCTGTTAAAGCGAAGATAGTTCCAGGTCTGAGAACAGACCTCTCATCCACAGGGAGCAATTTCAAGACTAGTAATCCCTCAACTGTACAATGCTTGCAGAATGAGAAACACAGTTTCAAAGAGCATTTGCTCTTCCACCAAATAGTACCATTTATTTTTGAATAAAACACTGAAGATGTTGATATTTGCTATGTAACTCTTGCTTTTAAAGCTGCATTGCCATATTTAACAGCAGCATTTTAATACAAGTCTATTTTTCTATTCTGTATTTGTGCAGACATCTTACTGTGGCTTGTCAATTAATAAGAACTTGCCATTGTTGGCACCTCTAGCAAGCAGAGGTAAAAATAGGTAGCATTTGCGTAATATCTTAATGGATGGCGTAAAAGCTTAGGAGGACTATGAATACACATAGGATACACCCAAATTACTTGAGTAATCCCACATGATCACCTTTGTTTACAGCCAAACTGACTCATTTCTTTGGAGCTGTATTTGAGTATAATGGGAAATTACAATCACCCTCAAGCAGAGTGAGAGTGCCAGTTCCTATTGGTAGAAACTTCTGCCTCACCTTATCTCATTTCCCAGGACTTAGGCCAGACTCCCCTTTCTCCCTTTAAAGGTTTATCTTCCCTGCTTTTACACATTTTTAAAAAAAAAGGTATAATGCCTTTATAATGGCTTTGTTGGTCACACTTACTGCAATTGCTGGGATATTTCAGAAAATTCCTAAGTAAGGATATGTAACTAACTCAGACTGTGCAATTAAATATTGCACTGTATATAAATAAATTTAAATATAAACTATATAAATATGAACAAGAATATGGGTCATTGGACTTCTGGTTTGGGTCTTTTCAGTGACAGACCAAAATCCACGATCGTGCGCGGTTTTGATCTGTGCTCGCCGCTGGAGTGTCCCGATCCTTTCGATTCAGGGCTGAAGCCACCCTGTAGTGATGGTGAAGAGGGGGGAGATTGCTAGCCAAGTGAAGGGGATCCACATCTCTCCTCCTTGGCTGGTCTAAACTCCATTCCCCGCAGGCGGTTGCAGCGGTGGTCAGAAATGGCCACCTCAAAGAAGAACCCCACTGGATAAGATTGTGCAGGAGGAAGACAAAGAGGAAAGCAGGACAGACCGGGCAAAACAACAGAGAACATCTAAGCAAGGTACTCTGAATCTAAATGTACCTAGAGGGATACTTCTGAAAGATCTTTAAGCGGCGAAGGAGAGAGAAAAGGCGGTTAAAAACCCCTTTTTTACCTTTATATTGACAATTACAAATGGTATGGAAAGAAATTTATATTAATCTATTTTGACACTTATAGGCTGAAATCTAAGTGTCAAAAGGAGAATAAAGATTTTTTCTTGGTCATTTGAAAGGCCTAAAAAGGAGAAGAGTGGAGGCAAAAGGGTGGGACTTGGAATAATGGAAAAATGGAGTGCCACCTGGAAAAATAAAGAGGATTAACAGTGAAACTTTGAAAAGACTCCCGGGGATACATTGTAACTGAAATCTTATTAAAAGATACAATAACCCACAGAAAGCAAAAGTAAAGGAAAGAAACAAGAAGGAACAGTCTGGGATCATTTGGTGATTTAAAAAAAAAGTTTTGGGCATTGGTTTTTTCTTTCTTTTTCTGTTTTTACTTAAAGTCAATCAGGTGGTTGTTCAAAAGTGTTTAAAATGCCATCACTCCTGGAGGAATTGAAGATGAGTCTTAAAAAACAGAAAGAAGATGCAGAAAGGGGAGGAAGATCCTTTGGCTTCATATTTGAATTTTTTGAAATGGAGATCCTGAACTATGAAAAGCAAAAGGAAAAGCTTCAAGAGCAAGAAGAAGGGCAGGACAAAGAAGAAGCCATTTTCAATGATCAAATAATGCAAAGTGTGGTAATAAGGGGAAAGGGGGGGGAAAGGAGTTAAAACTTTGATATCAAAGGGAACAGCCAAAAAGAAAAATAGTCTGAAAAAGAAGTATAACAGCAAGGAGAAGCAGAAAAGAAAACTACAGAAGGGAAAATTAGAGAGAGAAGGGTATAAAAAAGGGATGAGAAAAGGGGGGGAAGATAGAAAAGGAAAGAACTTATGAGGGACAAAAACAGAAAATAAAGAAAAAGGGGAAACATACTAGGATTAAAGGTATTTGCTCAGCTAGAAAACACAGAGACAATGGTTAAATTAAGTTAAAAGTGAGGATTCTGCAAAGGTACAAAAGATAGTGTTGTGACAGTAGAATACTGTAATGAGTTAGAAATGAAATAAGTAAATAATCTATGAGATAAAACTATATTGTTATATAATGGTATGTTTATTTATAATTGATGCAATAATAAAGAAGAGAGGGAAACATTGCAATTGTTTCTAAAGATTGATAAAATATTGAAAAGAAATGTGAAAGATTTATAAGGAAATTTATACTAGTTATTAGAATGAATTTGAATAATTATTTTGCTTATTAATAGTAAATAATTTATAAGATAAAACTGTATGACTATCCAATGGTATGCTTATTAACAGTTAAGTAATAATGAAGAAGGGAAGGAAACATTTCAATTGTTCTCAAAGATTGCTAGGTATTGAAAAGAAATGTGAAAGATTTACAAGGTTCATACCACTACTAGAATGATCTTGAATAACTATTTTGTTTACTAATGTTTATATATATGTATATATTGTTTTTGCTGTTTTTATAATTTTTCTTTTTACATTTTCAAGAGGAAGTACCAGGCAGAGTCTGAATGATGCGATCTACATGATATAAAATAGATATTAGAAATTTGAATATTATAATTTTAGAATGCACAAATTAAATGTTTAATGGGATTTCATATGATAATAACAATAAGATTTAAAGGTGTTGCACTTCGATTGGCAATCATAGGGGGAATTTTGCTTCTTAAGAATGTTGGAAGAGAACATATGAAATTGTAAACAAGACAGACCAAAGTATAAGTACAATGAATAAAAAGATAGAAATTTAGGTAAAAGAAATACAATTGAATAAAAAGAAAATGAGATAACCATAAAAGAAAATTAAGAGAAGTAAAGGGAGAAATAGTGAGAAGTTGGAAAAAGAGTAATAAGATATGAAGTTGAATACATAAGATGAATATGCATATGAAATTGTGTCTGAATGGAAATGTGATAACCCGGAACCATGCTGTATTCAAATAAGATGTTTTATTTGTTTTGTTAAAACTCAATAAAACTTTATTAAAAAAAAAAGAATATGGGTCATTGACTGAATGTTTGTTTTGTTTTCAGAAGTTTTTTTTAGCATTTTTATTTTGGTCAGTTGGAGAGAACAGTAAACCAATGGCTATGTGTAGAAGTGACCTAGGTTTATGTCCATGTAGATTCTCAGTCATCTTCTCCCTTCCAGATCAGGAATCAACAATTGCTCTTCATGCTTAATTTCTCTCCAACTTTTCTCTCAATCTACCCTGTTTACCATGTACAGACTTTTTCTCCTCTGCTTCTCTTTTTCTAATTTTAGGTCAGATACACAGCATCTGAGGAGGTGGGTGTTTCCTCTGGACTTTAGACCCTTAACAACTATAGTATATACTGGGCTGGGCTAGGCTAATGGGACTGCAATCTCTACATCTTCCCCCAAACATGGCCTGTCTAGCAGCCAGGTCAGCTCATCAGTCCTTGTGACAACACAACTGCCTTTCAAGACCAGAATTGAGCTACTTCTCCCCTTTTTTCATTCCATTTACTGACTTACACCAACAGAACAACAGACATGCCAGGCCACTAAAAACCATACACATCACAATCAAATGGAAAACAACAGATTTTAATATAGACATATTTACCTTTCAAGAAACTGCTGAAATACTATGTTATGTGATTCCTTTTCTGAATTTGTATCAGTGTACATCTTCTGAAAATGTCCCTTTGGTTTCTGGTTTTTTTCTGTGTCAACATTTCTAAAGTAAATCAATGTATCTTATATAAAAACAGGAGATCCAAATAACTTTTAAAATGTATTGTGAATAAATATATAAAAATATAAAAACAAAATTATACAATTATACAATTTTGCAGCCTAGAGAAAGATCACTTTTCATTCTTGATTCTAGTGCAGGTCATGTTGTTAGCATCACTGGAATTACCTGAGACTGATACTTTTTTATATTAGAAAAAGAATTGACATTGCAATATGAGCTCCATTCACTTTCACCCATGGGAGCTGCACAAGCAGCATCTGAAATTAATAGAAATTCAAACAACAAAATATCAGGCACTTACACATTCCAATGAATGATGCCTCTAGGAATATCTGAAAACCTGAAAAATATAGTCTAAGCACTGTTTTAGATTAAAACAAATTGATTTATAAGGATGAATTGGGTCGGGAAGTTTTTTCAATTGTCTTATATAACTAAATTACTATAGCAATGGCTTTCAATCACATTCTTTATGAGTGGGAAAATATAGTCCTGATAACAAAACATCAAGGTGTGATAGCTGATGCAGCAACTGAGCTTTTTCTAAAAGCAACCAATCAAGTTTCCTCACCCAAAATCATTTCAGAAATTGCATCCTCAGGTAAAAATTTGGTAACTTGGCTGAAAGCTATTAAGAAGAAGTCTGTTATTTCTGTTTTTACCACCATCAACAAGAGTATTTTTTATGTTAAATAGAAGAGAAAATAGATCATCAATTACTGTCACAGTCTACTAAACATGCTTTCAAACAGACTATTTGAAGAATGGCATCATACAATTCCTTCCCTTTTGTGCACTCACTTCATTATTGAAACTTCATTAGCCTAATTTTAATCAACTGCTCACAGAAACATGTACCATATAGACTCATTACTTGTATCTATATCTGTTTCTTAGCTTTAACAACTTGTGTGGACTAGAATTCTCAGAATGCCCCAGCCAGCAAGACTTGTTGGGGACTAGTTCTGGAAGGTGACATCCACATATTCTAAAGTTGCCAATGTTGAGAAATACTAATCTATATTATCAACTGGAATCCAAGGAATCAGACTCCTCCGTCCTCCTGCTGAAGAGGAATTTGAACTTGTGGCTCTCACCAAACAGTTCTCCATATTGTAAATCATCCAAAAGGGCTTTGTGAAATGGTGCAGAAATCAGCTGGAAAAATGATAAACACACCAACTGCATTGCTCAAGAGCTTTAATTGCCTAAGCAGCTGTTTGAATCCCAGATTCTGCACGCACGCTAAATAAATCAAACGTATACATAAATGATATCCCATATTATGACATTTACATCCATCAAATGATGGGAAACTTTTTACATTTAAAAGAAACTTATTGGAATGTTGTGAATAAGGCAGAAGAACATTTTTCTATCACAATTCTCTTCAAACTCAAGATCAAATTAACCAAGAGCAGAGAAATAGTAGCAATATTAACAGCTTCTTAGCTGCGGCTATAGTGACAGTAGGGAAAAGGTCTCATTGTAGCTTCACAATGGTTTCATGTGTGTAGCTATGTAACTATTAAAGCCAACTGCAGGAACAGTTTTCTTCATTTCATCAGTCATGGGGTGGGTGGGGGTGGGTGGGTTTTAGATGACCAAACATGGAAATTCAAAAATGTTATAAAAGGTAGTTTGGAAAACTTTAGATCTTGCCTCAGATCTATAGAAGAAAACTTTAAAAGCTTATACCATTCATTAAATTTCTATGTTAAAAGATCTGAATAAATTTAAGAACAGCATATTCACATTTTAGATATGGCAGAGAGAGAACTAATTATGAGATGTATGCGTCAAAGATTTCAATTTCAGGCTTGACTTTACTTTGAAGATTATTTTTTTAACTGTATCACTTTTGCAGGCAGCTCAGCGGACAGCCTATCTGAATGCTACTCATTGTTCAGCGATGTATGAAGTGTATTTAATCAATCTGAAAAAATAATATTAAACTATTATAAAAAAGCATCAGATGTTCTAAAAAGCTTAAAAGAAAGGTTAAAAGGTGACATCTTTGCTAACAATGTGAGAAATGAGGTATTTAACTTATTCTTTACATCAAAGCTTTTCACTGATATATGAATATTCACCGTTCTCTATTATAAAGATGTAAAAGCAATATTAGACAATATAAAAGTATATTATATGGATGAAGTTATACAGTATTTTGTCCCGCTAGAAATTAAAGATTTCATACAGAAATGGGTTCAATAAAGGATTACAGATATTATTGAGCAAAAGGGCAAAAAAAAAATGATTTTAAGATCTTTTTGTCTAGATCAACTTTTAGAAATATAATTCCCAAATATTTCTGGAAGGCTTGAACATTTTATCCCCAGTATCTTTCATTCCTATTTTAATAAAAGAAAAGAAAAATGTGCAGCCATTGGGTCAAAAAAGTGTGAAATAAGCACTACAGTATGATATTCTTGAACTAGGTCAGCTAAGTTATATATCAGAGATTTCAATACGTTATTACTGCAGTTAAAGTTTAAAGTGTTTCATTTTAAATATCTTATCATTAAAGATCTTATTGTTCTTTTATTACTATTTAGTTCTAAAAATAAGCTATGATGGAAAGCTGTTTCTTTTTATATAATCTCATCTATATATGCCTATATAAATACAAAATAATTATCACTGATCAATTTTTAAAAAATTATCAGGAAAAGTATTTTTAACTGTTCAGGTTTTAATTAAAATCTTCTAATTGCCATTTTTGGAAAAACAGAGACATAGTCTTCAACATAATTAATATAATCAACAGGAATTCCAAAAGGCTCAGGAAATAATTATTTTACTCTGCTATGTTTTCCTCTCTAGGCTAAAGCAAGCTGAGAGGTGAATAATTAGTAAGTATATTAAAGTCATAATAAGGAGAATCTTTATGAGTCGAAGAAGGGGATAGTGAACAAATTGAAAAAATCTCCAGACATGTATATAGATAAATTTTGCAAAGTTTGTCTAAGGCCACTGTATACAGTAGACGTTAGTACAAACATTTTTTTAACATGAAAAGTTCTGTAATAATTATAATCACTTTATTGTTTATAGAAAAACAGTAAAAAGGAAGGGTGTTTTTTTAGTATATATGTGTGTGTATGTGCTCATAAGAAAAAAAATGACTTTTTTCACTAGAAAAAACAATTCAGCCACTTTGAGACTCAAGCATGAATGAAAATGGTGATTGGTGAATATCCGTGTAAAAAAAAGTCTGTTTCAAATACATACTGTAGCTTAAACATAAGTCTATTAATATTTACATATAGCAAAGGAAATTATATACATCTAAGTGTATGATTGAGTTGATTTTATGATGAAAATCAAATAAGTGCTAAAGGATACAGAGGACATGAGCAGTTCTACATGTGAGATAGTCCAGTATTTTGTACTGTCAAGGGTGTACTTTAGGAAAAAAACGATCAATAGAAAAAAGAATTGAAAGAAACAAAAGTGAAAGTAAAATGGTTAGCTAGCTCATCTCCATCAAACTGGAGATCACCTGATAGCCTACTTTTCACTTCTACTGTTCCTTGTAGAAGAATGAAGATTAGAATAATTAAATAGCAATAGCACTTAAACTTATATACACAGTGCTTTACAGCCCTCTCTAAGTGGTTTACAGAATCAGCATATTGCCCCCAACAATCTGTGTCCTCATTTTTACCACCCTCATAAGGATAAAAGGCTGAGTCAACCTTGAGCTGGTGAGATTCAAACTGCCAAATTGCAGGCAGCTGGCTGTCAGCAGAAGTAGCCTGCAGTGCTGCATTCTAACCACTGCACCATCTCTTAAATGCCATTCCCTTGGGACTGTACCCACTGTATTGTTTCCAGTAGCTCTGGAAAGTTCTGTAAATTTGCTTTCTTTCTCTGCTTTTGCTTGTCTTTTGACCTGTTTTCTGTCAGTTTATTTTTCTTACAAAAGTTTGCTAATATTTAATAATCAACATTAGGCTATATTAATTAGTTGAAAGGAATGATGTGTGTGCTTGATCTGATCAAGATGTCAGCTTTGGAAGCTATAGTAGCACTAGAAGCTTCCAGGCTGCCACATTCTTGTGCTTGGGAAATTGGGACGGGAGATTTCATGGAGCGTAAGTGGGTAGACATAATAGCATTTTTCTTTACATTCAAGGTCATGTTATTCCTGCACCTGGTTGAGGAGTGGTTGAAGAGATGTCTCAAGTTGGAACAGGTGGTGATTGGGCCATGTGATGGAGTGATGGGTGCAGGGGATGGATTTTGTATTTTTAATTACTGAGGGAAAACCCGGAACTCTCAGATTCAGGTTTTCCCAGATGTGCCAGTATGACAACTCTAATAAAATGGAGCTTTGAGAAAATGCCTGTCTCAGAGTTTGGAGTTTGGTTTTTCTGGAATGCTGACACAGGGTTTTGGTATTAATTGGGAGTGTGTTGGGTACAAACTAACAAACCCAAAACCATTTTCCAATAGAATAACTAAAGAAAGAGAAAATATGAGTCCCAGGTAGAAAAAGAATTAGGGAATTGATTGATCTCCCAACATAATGAGTAGAAGATAAACAGAATGGAAAAAGTGAAAAGAAGTATTGCAGAGGATATGAAAAAAGTTCTATGGTAGAATAATGAAGTCAAAGGAGCACGAGATGAGAAAAATGCATGTAAGAGAATGATTGTGGTTAAACATGTATGTCACCTATTCACAAACTCTACGTAGTTGGTAGCTATAAAAACAAAATAGCAATAATGTGTATATAGGAAAAGGATAGTTGAAAAATTGAAGTCAAAGAGAACAAGTCATGGTTAAGTTTAAAACACTTAAAATGAGCATTAATTAATCTATTATTATGCTGCTTTAAACTATTTTTTAATTTTTCAAGAGATGACTTTAGCAGAATAGATGGAATAAAAATTCAAGCAATGAATTGAAGAAGTTCTAAAAATGATGAAATTTTTTACCAGAATTATAGTGATAATTTTGAGGAATGAAACTGAAATAAACGCTATAAAATTAAGCACAGAGAAATAAGCATTTATGCTTCACTGCTGGAGGCCACTATTGTGCACTATATATTTATTATCGTTTTGTTTCAGGAAACATAAGGGTTTGTTCACTATAGCTATATAACTATAGTTTCTGGTATTTAACTTGTAGTGTAGCTGAAATTAATAAAATAAGGATGAAATCATAACCTAAATAAATTTAAGTCATAAAATAGGAGAAGGGAAACATAGCTAGAACTAGTTTACAACAATACCACAATTTTTTTTTGCAAACCATTCTTGCCTGCAGTACATATATTGATTTTTATTCTTTAAAAAAGTTTAGTTAAAATTTCATGGATATCACTTAACCCCAACCTTTTCAGTGTTTGTTTCTTCTTGACTCGTTAATTCATTTCATCTATATTTGTTTTTTAGTGCTATCTTCATTTATTTTCTCTATATAGCAAAGCAACTCAATATATTTCTTCCATGCCAGTCACTCCCTTTGATATCTAATCCACATTCACTCAGCCCAGAGGTGGGATTCAAATTTTTTTACTACCGGTTCTGTGGACGTGGTTTGGTGGGCGTGGCAGGGGAAGAATACTGTAAAATCTCCAGTCAAAGGTGGTATTTGCCGGTTCTCCAAACTACTCAAAAATTCCACTACAGGTTCTCCAGAACTGGTCAGAACCTGCTGAATACTACCTCTGACTCAGCCCATTTTTATTCCTAATTTTACATTTTCTTGTTTTATTATGCAGACTTCTTAGGTGTCCTATGTCCACTGCTTGTTAAGACCATGTTAAGATCATGCCCATGGTCAAATATTATGGATGAGGCTATATATTTCAATTCAGCTAGCAAGCCCTAGAACAACCCATCTGGTATACTACTTAAATTGTCCCAGGGAGATCCACGTTCAAATCCACCTTCAGCTAGAGAAGCTCCGTAGGTGCCTTTGTATCAGTCACTCTTCTCAATCCAATCTACTTAACATGATTGTTGCTGTGAGGAAATTAGGAAGTGGGAATACTATATACACTGCCATGAGCCTCTATAGCCGTGGTGGCAAACTTATGGCACACGTGCCACAGGTGGCACGCAGAGACATTTGTGCCGGCACGCAAGCTGCAGGCAAACTTACCTCACTGCACATATGCATGCCTCACAGCTGATTTTTGGCAGGTTTGAGGCCTTTTTTGGCCTCCCAAAGGCTTGAGAAAGGCTTCTGCAGGCTTCTGCAGGCTTTGCAGGCCAAAAACTAGCCCCATTTCGTCACTCCTGTTTTCCCGAAAATACTGGAAATGACAAAAGGGGGCTAGTTTTCAGGCTGCAAAGCCTGCAGAAGCCTTCAGAAGCCTTCCTCAAGCCTTTGGGAGGCTAAAAAAGGCCTCAAAACCACCCAAAATCAGCTGTGAGGCCCAGTGCAGGTAAAGGGGTGGGTGGGGATTGCGTGCGCATGTGTAGGGGGCGTGGGGGGGCGCATTGCCTTCTAGGTGCTGGCACGCGAGTGTGAGCATGCAAGCGTGCGCACAATTTTTGGCACAGGAGCCCAAAAAGGTTAGCCACCACTGCTCTATAGAATAGGAAGAATAAAATTGTAATATATATACATTTAATACATTAGCCTCTGACTGATACAATGTAAACAGTAATAGCAAACTCTGGAAACATGTTAGATCCTGGTTTTATGCAGAGATTTCTCTTGCTGAATTAAAGCGCTGATGATGATTACCTAGCCTGGCTAAGGAAACATCTGCAAGAAAACAACCAAGCTCAGAGAACATCAAGGACCCCTCATGTCAACCCTAAGGTACAAATATTCTCCTTTATTGAATTAAAGGAATGATGGACAAGATTAATAAGAATGAACAAAACTCTGTCCAATATTATTCAACATATCTCCAGAGACATAGCAATAGCAATAGCACTTAGACTTATATCTCCAGAGACATAGCAATAGCAATAGCACTTAGACTTATATACTGCTTAATAGTGCTTTACAGCCCTCTCTAAGTGGTTTATAGGGTCAGCATATTGGTCCCAACAATCTGGGTCTTCCTTTTTCTGACCTCAGAAGAATGGAAGGCTGAGTCAACCTTGAACTGATATAGAATTGAGCTGCCAAACTGCTGGCAGCCGGCAGTCAGCAGAAATAGCATGCAGTACTGCATTCTAACCACTGCGCTACCACAGCTTCTTTGGCCATTGGGAAAAGAGTTACTATGCATTTCTAAACCAGTCTCTTAAAATAGAGATATAAATATATGTGGGCACGAAGTTTCCATAATTTGCCTTAAACAGTAACAGCATTGCATATAAATTATCATATTATATTCTGATCAAGATGGATAGCTAATTGTTTCATTTAATCCTCCTCATTGTTGCAAAACAAAATAGGTTTTTTGAAAAATATTTCAGAGATTCGCTTTTTTTTTTAAGGAGGTAAATGAGAAGGTAGAGTTACTCGCTAAATTCATATAACAATGATTTTAATTTGTATACATTTGTACATGCATTTACATGTACTGTATATGAAATAAAGAAACACTATGTTCTTACTGTTTTCTTATCACAAATGCAGAATCAAGTCCAAGAACAGAGAGGGCCTTGTTTTTGTCTGGCTCGCCATTTCTCAAAACCTTCAGTCTCAAAGGCATGTTGATCTCTGGCTTCCTACCAGCCGGCTTCTTTAGTGGAGGGCTGTTTGGAATCAGCAGACCTTCAATGGGCCAGTCAAAAGCCTTTCAACACAAAAATAAATATTGAGGTATTGTAAGGCCATGTATTATAACAATGTTAATAATTCAACTTCTTGGAGACAAAGAGCTCCACACATGGAATTAGAATATGGGTTGAGAGGGCCAAAATAGCAAAAGTAACAATGCCAGCAAATACAGTACACCAAATCTGCAGATAGGACTCGGCCATGAATAATTAAAAGTTCAAACATTTCATAGTTCTTTTAAAATTCACAGACAGTTGAACAGTTACATAGATTACTATCTGCCTAGGAGAGATACTGTGAGCCAAAATATTATCATGGTTCCTCACATGTACATTTGAAAGCAACAGATGAAACTACTGAATCCTATATCCTCAGTGCTTGAATGGTTAGAGAAAAGAAAACCAAAAGCATTAAACAACTTCAGACATATAAGATCTTTTTTCTCCAAAACTAATCAATAGAAGTTACTAAGTTTATGAAAAGCTTTGAAGAAATGCTTTGCTTCAGTAATGTTTCTGGTGAGGCAACATGCCCCTTTCTGACAGGAAAGTGAAGCTGCCGTGTTGTGTTATATATAGAGGAGAAACCCCTTTCTGGATATTGGAACAGCTAGCTGAGGCTTTTACAACAGGAAGAACTTCACTGAGGCAAATCTTGCTTCCTCCTTATCTTTATCAGGAGAATGATACTGTCTTCACAAATGAGATAAAGCTAAATCCAGGTCACCTGGGAAAATGGAATTTAATTCTGTGCATGACACGCTGACTAAATATGCCAAAATTGATCAAAGTTTCTCTTAATGTTACAGTAGTAGGGAATCCTGCATGTAACATAGGATTAGTAGGGAATCCTGCATGTAGCATAGGTATAACTAAGAATGACAAATCAATATATTGCTGTAAAACAGTATATCAAAGTCTGATTGAACAAAGTGTTGCTTTTGACAGGGGTCAATACCTATGGGCCCTTCTGGTGTGGATCATAACAAATGAAATATTTTGACTTGGAATGTAAAAGGATTAAATGGTAAAGAGCCAGAATTAACTAATGGAAAAAAAATTAGAAATGTATGTTTGTGAAATTAAGACAATAGGGGAGAATTTAATAGATATGAATAAACATAATCTAATATTGTGGAGTAGAGATTATGAAAACATTCATAGGGAATGAAGGCATAGCTTTAACTATCCCAGTGATTCAATTTTTTTTACTACTGGTTCTGTGGGCGTGGCTTGCTAGGGGTATCAGGGGAAGGATACTGCAAAATCCCCATTCCCTCTCCACTCCACTAACCTGCTTTCGAGCTCCGTTGTCCTGTGCAGGGCAACAAAAGAAGACCCAGCAGATCAGCTGAGAGGCTGGGAGCAGGGGTGGGATTCAAATTTTTTAACAACTGGTTCTGTGGTTGTGGCTTAGTTGGTGGGCATGGCTTGGTGGTCATGTGACTGTCTGGGTGTGGCCAACTCAACATCACTCATATCGAGGTATCATCTTCTCGTCTGGCCTCTCATGACTGTGGGGATGCAGCAACAGTCGTAAGTGTGAAAAACGGTCATAAATCACTTTTTTCAGTGCCATTGTAACTTTGAATGGTCACGCCACACAAGCAAAGTACCAGCAAAGGAGGGGAAAAAAACTCCAGAGAAGTTCCAGAGACAGGAAGTCTAGTCCTGCCAAGAATGTAATAAGGGTTAACAGAGAGGCAGCTTCTGTAAGCAACACCAGAATGTTTCCTTCCTGCCTTCCTTACAGGATTAGGCCAGTAATTTCTTCTAACAACCAGTTCTCTGAACTGCTTAGAATGTTAACAACTGGTTCTAATGAATAGGTGCGAACCTGTAGAATCCCATCCTGGCTGGTAGGCAACGAATAGATCAATTGGGTTCCCCAGCCTTACAGGTTAGGCATCCCTGCACTTACCTGGGAGCCAAATCAGTGCGCATGGGACTCCTGGAAGGGGCAGGAGCAGGTGGGCGGGGCCAATCAGAGGTGGTATTTGCCAGTTCTTCAAACTGATCATAATTTCCACTACTGGTCCACGAGAACTGGTCCAAACTGGCTGAATACCACCTCTGTATGAATGAAATAATTGATTTCTGTGTCATAAAATATGAATTGGTGTCATCTAGATTGCTTTTTGTGAGTACAAATAATGAAAGACCATTGTTGTATTTTGATGGACAGCAATTTATATTAACCACATGGAACAATTTTTTTACATTGCATATGATGATGATTTACTTTATTTATATTTCATACTTTTAAAACATCTTCTCATTGCCTATATGGTTAGGGTTAGTGTCTATGTATGTATCTACTTATTTTAAATATCTTGGATAAATATGTAGGGATTACATGCGCATGCACGTTTGTCTATTTGCCTACCCTCCTCCACCCAAGAAATTACCTGGTTTAATTCTCCATTTGGAAGTACAGGCCACATATAGGTCAACTTATTCCATAAAGGATTATCCACTTTTGATTGTTTCCATTGACCAGGCTTATTTGTTCCTTCATGTTTAATTGCCCATCTGAAAGAGAAAGGTCTATTTTCGTATGAGAAGGTTCACTTGTTTTTTTAACTAATATGTTTCTGGTTGGCAGTAACTTGGGAAGCTAAATTATCTTCCCTTTGGCAAATAGTTATTTTAAAAAACTTCTCAAATACTGTACATATGCATATTTGTGCACCGTTTATCTGCTTCTTCCCCCTTGCTGGCTTTCAGTTCATTATTCCTGCTCTGTGAATTTAATTTCAACTTATATAAATGTAATTTTCATGTATCTCTTCTTAACATTTTCTATATATTTGGATTGTTCTTTTCCAACATTTTATTGTTTAAATGGCTTGTGCATATGTTATAATACAGTGTAATGAAGTATAGGCCAATTGAACTTAATAAAGAAAATAAGCTATAGACAAACTATATGAAGTCATGCATGATATGCATCTTATAACAAAGGAACTAACTGCATATAAAACTTCAAAAAAATTTTTTTAAAGAATATGGCCTATTTGACAATGCAATACAATACAAACACAATATAACATAGAATATTGCATCTTTTTTATTATATGCAATCATACACAACATGCAAAAATATAGACAAAATATGCACAAAAAATATACACAGCAAGATACTAAATGTAAACAGGGAAACTGTTTATATAAATTATTGATACAAGAAAGAGATGACATTTAGTTTCTTAACTACTAACATATTCCTATTCTGGAATAGTCATTCTATTTACTGCCCATTTAACAAGAACAAGGAAATTAATTTATCTAGAGCACTGGAAATCAATACTCTTACAATTATATTATCTTAAATCAGCTTAATTCACATCACTTGGATTCCTGTTCAGTTCTCTATAATTTCCTTTTAGAAACTGATAATACCAAATGATTTTTTAAAAATATTTTTTTTCTAAAAATATAGACATCAGTGAATGGGGTAATGAGATAGATAAGCTACAGGCATTCTAACAATATTTCCTGATGCATTCAGTCTATCTAAAAGGTGCCTACTTTAGTTTAATCTTCTTTTAAATATATTTTTTTTCTTTTTTCAGAAATTTGCAAATCCTATTTGAGAGAAAAAGTTTGATTGCTATTCACTTGAGCAAGAGGCAGTTTGGGATCCAGTTGCATATGTGAAGCCTGTCAAGATTCTGCCAGGTCTTGTGCATTATTGGTAATGAAAATCTGCAGTGTACACCACATGGTTTTCCCTGAAAGTGCTATTAAGCTGCCAGGTTTCAACCACAGTATGATTTTTAACAACCAAGTTCAAGCCTTCTGAAAACTGTGTTTTATAAATGAAAAGCTGACAATCTCTGAACTGCATTGGCACTAATAGGTAGCAAAATAATGACTGTATAAGTGCCTAAATGCATTCTGCCCTTACAGCATTTCACTGGGGATGGGGGGGAGGGCTGCCTCAGCTTTCAATACTATATCTCTGAATTAAATTACAATATTTCTCATTTGCAGCCACTAGGTGGAAACAGTGGTTCATGGAAGCTGAGTTGAGAACCATGTATTTTCAAAGCTTAACATTTAATCCTAACTACTTTATTTCATTTTCTTTTTATTGCAGGCAGTTTCTAATACAATTGCTTTTACCTTTACGGCATTCAAAGATGTAATGTAGATTTTATAATGTCCCCAACAGCTATCAAATCTCTGTTTTTCAAGAATACATGCAAAGTTCAATACTAGGCTAAAAACAATTATGATAGACTTTCTAACTCCATAATCAATGGGTATGATTTAAATCCTTTCTTTCTTTTTTTAAAAAAAGCAAAGGACAGATTGAAACCAAGTACATCAATTTTTATTAGTAGGAAGTATGTTCAGTCTTGCCATTTACACATGAAACCAAATCTGAGTCAGACCAAACAATAGGTCCAATGGAAAAAAGCAAAGGGAAGCACTACAGTTTGAGCAGTAGTCAAGCAGGCTCACTTAATGTACACCAAGGTTTCAGATGAAGCCAACATGTATTTCTTGAGATTTTTACCACTTTGTATAAACTTGGGGAAAAAACTAACAGCGCCCATCTTTGCACATTTACTCAGAAATACACACCACACACAGTGTACAATGCATGTTTTTCTCATCGTTAATGAATTCTACCACATGCAGGGAATATCTTGAATCTGCTGCAAACTGCATGCCTGACCATAGCATGACACCTGTAAAAAAAACATCACTAGCAGGCTGTAAAAAAAGTCCAATTCCCATTTTTTTTGATAGAGAAACGCCTTGTTTTTTTATTTTTGCAAACTTTCCTAATATAGTTGCTTCCGCACCCCACCACCCCAAGGTTTTCCAAACTCTCCACTAAGAGATGAACAAAAGTGTACAACAAGTCTATGTGTACAAGGTAGTTTAGTTTTGTTTGCTAATTACAGAGCTGTGTTTCCACTCCTGTTCCATTTCAGCTACCCTCTGATTCTAGGAAGTGAGATCAGTTGAAGTACAGGAGATTAAATTAGCTTTTACAATGCCTTGGGCTTGCACTGCAGATCAAATGGGTTGAAGTGTATCAGGACTCAGTGCTTTATGGCAATATGAACAATTGTACAAGACAAATGGGATTCATTATAAAGCTAGATACAAGAATTTCAGTAGGGCTGGTCCATTCCTTAACATGATATTTTGGGATGTCCCTAATGAAAAAATGAATAAGCTTTCATTTGGTTTGTCTAACCATAATATTTTGACAGACTTTCATTCCAAGATTTCAGTACTCAACAATCAAAGCAGTATCTGTCTATAGAACACACAAATTTTGCTTTTATTGTTATGATGTTGCCTCACTAGAACTACAAAGCATGATAAAATCAAACTTTTGAAGAAAGTTATAGAGCTCCACAAAAATTAGCCGCTATCACAGCTGAGTAGCAGGAAAATTATTTTTTTCCTGCTATTCTTTTTTAAAACCCACATAGGAATAATAAATGATCCAATAATTTTATCAGATTAAATACTCCAACCTACAATGCACCAACAGATAGAGGAATGCAATATGCATGTTGCATTGATTAGGAACTATCCCAGAAAATTATTGCATTCACACAAAGATGCATATAATAATATATATTGAAGAGACATTGTTAAAAGATTTGTGGACTTAGAACATATAACATAGAATAACATAGTTGGAAGGGACCTTGGAGGCCTTCTAGTCCAACCCCCTGCCTAAGCAGGAAACCCTACACCACTTCAGACAAATGGTTATCCAACATCTTTTTAAAAACTTCCAGTGTTGGAGCATTCACAACTTCTGGAGGCAAGTTGTTCCACTGATTAATTGTTATAACTGTCAGGAAATTTCTCCTTAGTTCTAAGTTGCCTTTCTCCTTCATTAGTTTCTACCATTGCTTCTTGTCCTTAAGTACAGTTCCAGAAAGAGAAACAATATGGTGTCAGTACAAGTATAGCATTATTACAACAGCATTTCTTGACATGTCTTAGTCTTCTTTGGTCACCATTGACTGTCTTCTATTTAGCAGAATCCATGGAGGGCTGGCAAGTAAAGAGAATGGAGATGAGCTTCTATCTTCTATCAGCAGATGAAAGAGTCACACTTTTTGTTAGTCCTTTTATTAACTCTTGTATGGATCATAACATCCTTCCTAACAGCAACAGTCTTCATGAAATTTTCAGTGTGGTAAATACTCAATCTCATAATTAAGTGTAATGCCCATCTCCAGCTTATTTAAGGAGTTGCCAGCACAGAAGAGCTCTAGCTTGGAATCTTGGCATTTCCAAGAAGGGTTGAGTAAATGCTAAAATGAAATTCTGTGGAACTATTGCCAGCCATACATTGACTCAAGTCACTTGTTCTTGACATTTATATTATTGAACTTAGAGGCCATCAAATTAAAAATTCAAGGAAGTTAAAAAAAAATCACAAAATATCAGAAATTTCTACAGCACGGATATCAAACTCACCGCGTCACATTGCCGTCACATGACGTTTCGTGACATTTTTCCTATTCACGGAGCTGGAGTGGCCTGCGCATGATGCATCCATCCCATGGGCCATCAGTTTGACACCCCTGCTCTACAGAAATGGTACTGCAGAGATCAGGGAGATAACTGAGAAAATTGGAGAAAGATGGCCCTATAAGTGGCCAGTTGAGCCACATAGGGCTTTGTAGAGGGCAACCAGGACTTTGAATTTCACTTAGAAATCCACTGATGAACAATGCATCTGGTGGAGCAGAGATATTGCAGAGTACACCCATAATTGCTAGCACAGCACATTCTGAACCAGCTAGAGTTATAAATCTTATGACATATACCAGTTTTGGAATCTGATTATACAGAAAGACTAGAATACAGTTTATTGAGATAGTTATAGTAACAGAATCTTGCAAAACTCATGTTTTTTCCCTTCCAATCTATTAATGGTATCAAAAATCTTGAGAAGCCAGCTAGGATCAAGAGAGCTATATCAGCCAAGTCTCAATTTTAGAAGAGATCATCCACAAATCTAATCAGTGTTGCCTCAGTATTATATCTTGGCCTGGAATCTGACTAAAAAAAGATCCAGCTCTCTCTGGAGCTTCAGTCCAACCAGCGGTGGGATTCTACCGGTTCTGTCCACTTCTATAGAACTGGTTGCTATGAAAAGCAGCAAACAGAGAGTATACATAGAACCGGTTCTATGTCTGCTGCTGTTTTGGCCCGTCTGTCCACCCGGGCTCTTACCTGACCTTTATTTCCTGCATTTTCAACCGCAGCTGCTTTGCGCGACACAGCTGTGGTTGAAAAAGCAGGAAAAAGTGATTTTTCAACTGCTGCGCACCTGCACGCAGCGCTGCTCAGCTGTCCAGGCAGCTAGATGATGACGATATACATGCATGTAATCACCAAACTGGTAGTTACACCGGTCGGATCCCATCCCTGAGTCCAACCACATAATTTCTTCATTTGATCTATTTTATTTAGAATTATACTGAAGTCTAGCTCCAGATCAAAATTATACAGTTCTACAACCAAGTGAAGATACAAGTGACCATCCAAAGAGAGACAAGTACACTTATCATGCCAACAGTGGTACAGCTGGCAGCATTATCTGGGGCACAAACATTCTAAGGCCCCACTGACTAACCCTGTTATAGGACTGCATTTCATAATAGTAAACTAATCATGTAACTAAGTCTAATGCTGGACTTAAAATTAATAGCTGTTTCACTATGTACAGTATATTAATGTAATTCCTTTACAGTATTTCCCTATATCTGTAATATATGAGTGAAAGTATTTTCACAAAAGCTGTTTTATGCCTTATACGTCAAATCACATACCAGCCTATAGTCTGACTATTCTTAATTTAACCTTTTGGCATGGAGGAAGTTCAAACTTCCTAGTATTGGGAACATAAATTATATTTAAAGTATCCAGAATGCTACATCTAGTGTAACAATAAATATGATATACTACATTTTTAACATGAAGCCTTTAATTTTAAAAGTGAACATAAAAATAAAATAAATAAATAAATAATGCATGTTCAGAATATCATTTAATGCCAGTGAAGACTGAAAAAGTAATTAGCCTGGAAGTATTAATGGTTTCTATGAGAACTATTGCCATTTTGTAAAATCTCTGGAGGAAATATAACAAATTCTGAATTATTACAGTTAATTGTAGTAATTAATCTAGTAGTTCAGTTTTTGTGTTTGTATGTCCTAAGAAAAAATATTATATAAATAGAGAGTAATTGAAGACTTTAAGGAATAATATATTAACACAAAGCATAATAAAAGACTTAGTGGTAATAAGAATAATATTTCAAGTTACTAAAATAATGCTTAGTACAAGAATACCAATGACAGTTTGGGTTATAATAACCAAAATAAATGTATTTATAATTATATAAATAAGTTTTAAAAGAATATTGAGTAATTATAATTATTCAAGGAAAATTAATAAATTTACTTAAGTTTGGACAGAGTATTGTCTATCTAAAGACCATTGGATGAACAGCATTAGATAGCTATAGTTTTCAGATTTCTATTCATTCTACAAGGCCTTTTTGGTACTTTGAATTGGATGTTCAAAGCCTAGTTCAGCTGTTATAAACAGTTGCTTGAACATCTAAAATGTATCAGAAGTGCCAAAAGACAGGAACTAATTGGGCTTGTGGGTTGTTTTCATAACCACCAGGGTGGGGGAAGAGGAATATATGGAGAAAATATTTTTAGGTAAACACAGTAGGCTCAAAGCACCGGACAGAGAGGAATCTAGGCCATGTGGTGCTGTGGATAACTTCTTTACTGAGGTCTAACCTTAGCTAAGAGGAAAAGGCATTTCATCATGTGAACTGGCAACATGTGAATAAGTATATTACATCATCACTTCATGCCCATGTCCATATACTATATCTTTAAACTCATGGCAAAACCCAGAGCAGCAGTCTTTGCAATGAAAGCATAGAGTGAAGCAACTTCCACGTAAGTGCCAAACATATAAATTTGTCTGCAGTTAACTTACTAAATTTTGAACCAATTGTAGTTTCTGAGTGATCGTCAGAAGTCCCATGGGAAGCAATTGTAGTATTGTGATAAAGTGATGAATGGGTGAGGAAATGTTCAAAGAGCCACCTGATCCAGAAAGGTTTATGTTGGCACAGCATCCAAAGTTGCCCATGCCTCTTGGCTTCTACCTCTTTGAACAGTAATCTCAGGTCCAAGTGCATCCCCCAAATTGCAGAAAGATCCATCTCTGGGATCTCTTAGAGCCATTTTAGGGATTGGAATGCCACATGATACTTACAAACAGCAATCTCATCTTACAGATTTCATTTGAGTTGATTTTGATCTACCCAACACTTAGCATTTTAAACATTGGATTAAGAGTTCCATAGCACCCCCCTTCTGGATGTTGTGATATATCACAGAGTATAATTAGCAATTAAGCTGTTTCTGCAATTTCATATAAATCTTTAAAAAACATAATAGAAAACACTGAACTATGCACGAATCCACCTTAAAAGATGCAAAGACTCAACCACTTTCTCTTCATACACGCTGATTGACATTGTCTACTCAGGTAGGAGGAAAACCAGCTATCTGTGTTTTATTTTTAGTTTAAAAAATAGATCTCATCACTGTCCCTTGTAGATATTTGGAAAGATACTATGTTCAATAGCATCAAATACAACTGAGAAGACCAAGAGGGGCACATTCCACCAGTCTAGTTGTTACACAGGTCTTCTACCAGAAGCAACTATTTCCGTCCCATGCCTAAGTCTGAGAACTCAGCAGCTAATTTATGTGAATTGGTTGAGCAACTTCCAATACTTGAGTACAGTAAAAGAAATGTTTGTAAGTGCAGGCAATGAGATATAATACCTCTTGAAATAGACTCTTTACAGAGTCAAGAACTTCCATGAAATCTTAAGTACTTAAATACTTAATTTGTAGCTCTCAAATGCTGGGAAAAAATCAGTGATGTCATGCTGTCCAACCCAATGTGAACTCTAATGGATCTTGACTCTTCGGAAATGTCTTCTCTGGACCTTTTGGGTTATAAAATCCCTTGACCCGAGGAGTGAATTTGACCAGTTTTTCAGTTTTTCAACCACTTGCTTTAGAATTGGCTTTTCATCTGATTCCTGATAAGACCTTAAGCTGTTTAATAGCTATACAGTTATCTTATTACATTTACTGATAGCTTCAGCCATAAACCAGGATTCTCAAAGAATCTCCTTATTTGTTTTCTTACAGATAAAAATTGTAAGAATAACTGTCTATGTAACAGATTTTGCACATTTCCATCAAACTCATCTTCCGTAAACTATACATTTGTCATGCCAATTAGCCATTTTCCTGGAAAAAAATAACTGAATTAGGCCATTTTCAACTTCAGCATTCTTTCTAAGCAAGCCAATTAATTAGAAAGGCTACACCTAGAATGCCTTAGTACTTTGCATAAGATATGTTTGTGTGTGTATAAATATATAAATATGCAGACACAGAAAAATATATATAAAAATCTTGCTGTATATCATTTTAGCATTTTTGACAACAACACATTGCAATTTTTAGTATGAGAAAATGATGACAATTTTTTTAAAATATCTCACTTTTCTTGCTGAAACAACGACAAAAATATTCATTGCAAATAAACTTTTGCAAAATATTTAGCTTTTGTCACAATCTTTATAGTGCATAGGATAAATTAAATCATTGTTAATTTTAAATCATTGTTAATTAAATCATTGTTAATTCAAATTTTATGAGACACAAAGATGTCTTAACACTTTATTCCTGATCCTTGTTTTGCTAGTCTGTCTCAGATTAGAGAAACTGAAAATCTGAATTATCATGTATTAATTGATATTTGCCCTGGTAGTGTTCACGCAGAATGGACAATTTGATACATTCTGATATACTTTATCAAAATTTAATAATGCTATCATACTCATTGTTGCAGTATTTATTGTTTAACACCTTTAAAATGTATATTTAGTTCTTTGGCATCATATAACATTTTAAAGTGCAAATCGTTTTGTATAAAACCCAGGTAATACAAAATTTTACAAAATTTAGTTTCTTTGGTAATATATGTAAGAAATACGTAAGAAATATGTGTAAGAAATATGCTGCTTGAAAAGCAACAGAGGCATTCTTTGTTTCATCTGATATAGGAGACTTTGGAATTAATTGCAGCCTTCTCATAAACACAATGATGTAATGATGTATTTAACATTACTGATTTTTGTTTGATTCCAAATAAATTGCCGTTTTTTCTGTTGTAATACTGAAACAATTACCATTTTGAAAAAAGGATAATTAATCCACAATTTTTTCACATTAGATCATATATCTCTAAAAAGTGCCCATGGATTTGATAGTCTTCAGCTGCTGTGCATTTTTCCCACTCTTTTTTTTTTCCTACCTCCCCATCAGTGCTGACATTTAAATGAGTGAGTATTCAACACAAATGTGATCATTTGTACAGCATCCAATGCAACCCCATACTGAGATGATTGCTTCTGGGAGCCATCCATGGGTTCTCGGATAGAGGGGAAAAGCAAGACAAAATTTTATCAATTTACATTTTTCTGTGATTAATTTTTATGCAAATAAGAGCCTGACCGTGCTCCCATCTCACCTGAATCATGCGGATCATCAAAGACAAATTGAGCATCGCTTATTTAAAAAATAGGCTTTAAACTACTCTACAGCTGTGTTGGAAAATGCTGAGAGCAGGGCATGAACTTTTCTAATGTATTGGGGATAGATAAGAAAATGTCTTTTTTCGCCCCCCTTTTCAATGTCTGCGGTATTCCAAATGTAAATCATAACAAAAATTGTAGAAGTGCTTGTAGCTCTTTGTAAATATTTAACAGCAAGAAACTAGTGGGAGGAGATTCTCTCCCAATATCTAATCAGAAGGTTTTGCACAAACAAAACTGTCTGGATATAAGCCTTCCAAAACCATACATCTAAAACTGTTTTTAAAAATTATTTGATAAATATTTTTCTACTCTTATTACAAGTATATCATAGATACAAACAGACTAAACACACAAATATGAAATAGATGCATTCTATAAGTCACGAGTGCTAAAATATAATCAATTAATGTTTCCTTCTGAATGAAAATAATGAGAAAAAAAGTATTTATGCAGCTGTATGTCATGTACTTAAACACATGTTGTGAAAGTAAGCCGTGGCTGTGTTTTTACATGAATTACAAAGGCAAATTAAAAAGATAGCAGTACACATTTATTTTACAACTTCAAGAATGCACATAGTAATGTCATCTTTTTAAAAATCTTATGATTGTTTTAATTTTTTTACAGATACAATTTAATTAGATATTCCGTAACATCTCTATTTGATCAATTTTTTAAAGTACTTTTTTTAAAAAAAATGAATTGTTAGTTGAATATGCTTTGAAATTAAAATAAATCTCATCTTTGAAAATTCCTGTAAAATTAATTAATTCATATATCTAGATTAATATATACAGCAAATCAAGAGATTTCATACTTAAAACCAATGGAGTACAATTTTTGATAATCCCAATGTACATATAAAAGTTAAAGAAAGAAAAATATTTATATAAATACATTTTGAGAAGAATGTGCATTAAAATAGATACTTAAAACAATATGCATTTAAAGGTGGTTTGAAAAGATGAGGAACCTGACTAATGTGGAATTGGAACATAGTGGAATAGACTGCAAATAATTTTGTCTCTAATTGTACTATTCATCTATACTAGTTTGGGTCTATAAAAACAAATAAACATGTAGATACAATGATTTTCAAATGTGCGTTGCATGGTATCTCTCTCTCTCCCTCTCCCTCTCCCTTTCCCTCCCTCTCCTCTCTCTAGATTCAGCTTTGAGATAAAGTGACAGAGATCTCAGATTAGTGAACCCGCTAGCAAGATTCTGTAGTCCCCATAATTTGTTAAAGAATGAAGATGTTGGCTTGCTATGTTTCAATGCCACAGCTGCAGATGGCCAAAGTTTGGGCTATTGTTTCATAGGGATTAATTTATTAAAAAAGCAAATGTGGTTTGGCAACCTATAAAGCAATTTGACACCTCAAACTAAAATCTATTGCTTGTACTTCACAACTCTCTAGAATTCTAAGGCAAACTTGGGAGCTCAGTTAAGAGATCATCCCATGAATATTTAGGTTATGGTAAAGAATTCCCCATTATGCATTTCAAACATTTTTTTAATAATGTGATTAATCTGAATATTCATGAACATTTGTGCACCTTGTAAACATCCACAATGAAACTACTGTATTAAGAGTGTTGTTGCAATGTGGATGAAAATAAGAGCAGCTTGTATTAACACTGTTTTGAACTTATAATGATGATATTATTTCTTTACTAGGCTTACACAAGCAAGGGTGAATAATTAACATAAATAATCAGATATATTGTTGTAAGAGTCAAACAGCAATATTGGGAGCCACCTAAAGTTTCTGTGCAATTTTCACAGATAGAAGCAAGGCGTCCAAATGATGTATTTAAAGTGTGTTTCATAGTGATTGAGATGAGATGAAATATGACATATATATTAAAGAATCAATGGAAGTAATACAAATGTTTAATTTTTCTTCTTCTTCATCATAATTATCATCTTTGATTAGATTTATATCTTGCCTGATTCCCCAATTCTTCCCCTCATCACCATATTACTAAGCAAGTGAATGTTTGCCTTCAGCCTTAAATTTCAATTTGTTGTTGTCTTCTAGGCTATTACTGTCATTAAGCATTGATTCAAAACCTAATTAGCTCACAAGACTGATATAGGAAAATAACAGAGCTGGATATTACGCATACATAATCCTTAATACTCTGAGTAAAGATTGGGAAATTTGTACAGTTTTCACAATTTTATCCCTTTATGGCTAGATATATACCTTGCCTTTCTTTCAGACTCATTCATTATTAGAATTGACCTAACAGTTTCTTTATGTATCAGGTATTAGGTATTTTAAGCATTTAGATGAGTGTGTGTGTGTGTGTGTGTGTGTATTACCTTAAAATTAAAATCTATGAGAATGGTTATGTGGTTACAGCATTGGAATTCAGATGAATGTAAAACAATTTCTCCACTGTCATCGTTCAAATGCTTCAATCTTCTCTGAAATAAAATACATAATTGCTGTCATTTCTTTTACAATCTTTCTAAAATGTCAATAAGATGCATTGAGCTACAGTCCCCATCACTAACGTTTACAGTGGGAGGGAAAAGAAATTCTGCTCTGGGAATTCTATTTTCCCAACCTTGTTAATTATAAGATTATTTGGAAGGCAAAAGGACAAACGTTAACTTGGTATCCTGAATAAGACTGTTGAGGAAAAGAAAAGATTTTTCTAGCAGAACTGTGATTCTGGAATGGGCTATATTTTCAACATCCACTTTTCAGTTTCATTGCCCAAATGTCCTTTAGGTAGGATCCGATCTGGGTTGGTCCCCAGGACCAGGGATTTAGTCTTCTGAGCTTTCAGATTCATGCAAGAGCCTCAGGAACTTCACAGAGAGACAGACTTCTCAGAAAAGTTCCCTGTGGATGGGCTCCCACACGAATCCAAAAGTTCAGAAGACTAAACCTCTGGTCCTAGGGACCAACCCAGATTAGATCCTGCGACATTATCCTGGGACACATATATTTGCCTTTATTTGTTCTTTACATAGCTTTCCTTACTACTGAGGAAAGAAATTTTTAATCAGGAATTAGTCAGAAGGGAAAAAGTTTATAGTTTCATTTAATTTCATCCGTGCCCAAGGGATTCAGCTATCTAGAGGGAGCTGAGATTAAGAATGCTCCTTCTCCAAAGCAGTCCTGCTCACTGGACAGAATGGGTCAATTAAAACAATTTTTTTTCCGCACATTCTTAATTGCTCAGAGTAGTAAGAATAACATTTATCTCCGCCTTCCTAACATATTAACATACACATTTACATACATATACACACATACACATATGCATACATACAGTATATGTTTATGTATGTATGCATATGCGTATATGTGTATATGTATGTAAATAATCAACTGTACTGATTTAATATTATCTACAGTTACTAAGACTAACATTAAATATGCTAAAGTTATTAATATGATTTACATCCCATTATTCTATCCAGAGGCCATTATTAGTTTAATGGTTGCTTACACAGAATGCAACTTTTAAAACCCATCTCTGGCAAGCCTAGTTTTAAATTGGCTTTATATCTTGTAAGACACAACAGTATTCAATGTATTTAACTTGTATTATATATTGGATTTAGAAGATTTCTCTCCAGATTTTAATTAACTAAACCTTTTGTCTTAAGAACATTTCTAATCAGGATCCAGAGTGACTTCCCAATACAAAAACCAAAGGAGGGAAATTTGTGAAAGATATTTGCTTTTTCCTCATAAAAATAAACATCTCCTTAACAAACAAAAACAAAGCAACTAAAATCAGCAAATTTGCCTGCTCATAGGATATAAATGTGAACCACCCCTTAGTATATTCATACGATGCCAACCCCACTGTGAACCACAGTATGTCTTTTGCTATTTTAGCTGATATTTATAGAAAAGAGGTGGGGGTAGATTCATGAGGATGGGTTATCATAAGGAAGAATTATAGCAGTTTCAGAAACAGCTGCAGTTTTGTTGTCATGAGGTGATCATGGACAGATCTATGATTATATTTTAATTGGTATTAGCAGTATACGTTGCACAAAAGCATGTATTTTTTCTTCACATAGTGTAAAAACATTTATAGAGATTTCCAATATAGATATTATACTTTAAAAAACAATGTAGGATTTATGAAATATGGTACAAGATTCTACTTTTTCTTTAAAGAACAAAGATATTTTAAAATTGCAAAACAATTCAATCCATCTCTTCAAAAACACAAACACACACACCACATCATACCACACCCACATACCACATACACACACGAAAAGCATGAAAAGGAAACAAACAAGCAAAAGTGACAGGTCATTGGCAATTAATTCCATTTATGGCAATACATGTCAGTCTATAAGTAAATTATTATGTTTGAAGAAAATGGGAAATAAGATATTTTTAATGACTACAATACCTGATTTGGTTCCACTTCAGTTGGATTCTAACACAACAGGAGTGACTGGCAATTATTCAGTACCTTTTAGAGGTTATGACTGAAGGATGAAGGCCCCAAAATAATTACTTCACACATGGGATTTCACACAAAAAAATTGTATGCATTTAAACTAAAGCATTAGAAATGACATTTTGCCTTTATTTTTACTTAATCACAGTGGTCCACTGAAATTTTCAGGCAGCAAAATGTAGATTTTCTGAAATTGTAATGCCTGTAAGGTGCAACATATGGCTTAAAATTATCTGAAAATAGTTTTATGTGAACTGCTTAATGAATATGCATTTATTAAAAAGCACTTCTGTTCCATAAGTTTTTAAAAACTAGGGATAACATTAATTACAGTATCAGCACAACCATCCCAAGGACTGGGCCAGTGAGGGGGAGAAGGGAGAGGCAAGAAAGCAATTGTTGAATGTATAAAGTATTAAGTAAATATCATCATTTCAAAGACATTGCAACACCATTATGAAAGGTACAGCTTGTATCATGAACTCGTGACATAGACATTCATCACTTTAACATTATTGTGCTCAGGAACAGACATCACCAGCCGATTATTTGAAACAATCACATTTAAATACATGGAAACTGATATCAATGAACTGTGTAGCATCTGTATATTGTGAGATGCTTTTATAGCCTTTCCAAGCAGCATGAAATTCCAATCTAAACAAGCCTAGGTACACCTGAAGAGATCCGGGAAGCAAAATCTGTCCAACATAATGAAATACAACTTCCATTGATATGGATAAACAGAAATAAGTTTAATATTTTTAAACAAAAAAATCTGAGAAACTTTAATGAGATGAATCTCAATAGTAAAGATATGCTGTTCACCAGTGTAATACATAATAATTATCTGTGGCCTATGAGATTTTGTTGCAATTGCATTTATAGACACGAAAGCCCCCTAGATAATTTCTTTTCATACATCTACTGTGTGAGATAGCTTGATCATAGAGAATGACTGGTGAATTCTCTTTGAACAGACTATCTTACACAGTAGTGGTATAAAAAAATGGAAGTAATTTTACTTCTATCTATCATCTCTATCATCTGTCTATCTGAGAGGGTTCAAGCCTATGCAGAACAGCAGTAGGGGCAATGCATCACCTTGGTATATGACTCATTTAATGGCCATTTATCTTAGCTGTCTTGAGTTGAAGTGTTGTCTTCCACAGTCCCATTGAGTTATTGAGGAAGGTCCTTAGTGTCCTGTCAACTTTATACAGTGTGGATATTCCCATTTCCATGTGTGTGACACTTAGGTCTTCCTATACTCAATCCAGGATACGCTTAGATTGATCTGTCTAGACTTTGAGCCTTGGATAATTATTCTATGTGCAGGTGTTTTGACCCTCAGGTGTTGTTCCCAATGCCCTTTTGAGCAGTGCTCATGTACTGGCCCATACAGTCCTGTAGATTAAGGCTATGAAGCCTAATAGGATGTTCCATTTTATAGAGAAGGCAGGTTATTGGTCAGTAGTTTGTTTATTTATTAAATTTGTATGGTGCACATCTCACTCTGAAAAGTGACTCTGATTGGATGGTGCGGTTCTTTTGTGAAGGTGATGAGCACTGGTCTTCCTTGCATTAGCCAGTCTAGATGCTAGCAGTTGGTTCATCTGTGCTTCTAGGCATTCATGCACTGTTGTTAGTTTCTTTAGCCAGTAACTTTGAAGATTTGTCCAGCTCTTCATTCTCTTGATCTTTTGTTGAATATCTGCCATTGTGATGGTGACAGGTTCCTGTTCTAGCAGAGTGCTGTGGTCTACTTTCTGGTCCTGCTGCCACTTTGCATTGATGTTATATGTGTTCTCTTTCTCCCATATGTTCTTCCAATAATCAGAGGTGGTATTCAGCAAGTTCTGACCAGTTCTGGAGAACCGGTAGTGGAAATTTTGAGTCATTCGGAGAACTGGCAAATACCACTTCTGACTGTAAATGTTACAGTATCCTTCCTCTGCCACACCCACCAAGCCATGCCCATAGAACCAGTAGTAAAAAAATTTGAATCCCACCACTGCCAGTAATGTTCAATTTTTGGTATTGGTGGCTCTTACTTTGCTATTGGCCAATGTTACTATGTTGTTACACTGCAATTGAGCATTGGATGGTTCTTGGGAGAACAGGGCACTGATGTTTTGGTCCCTGCTTCTCTAGTGTATTTCCTTAGCCTGGTAGCCAGTACTATGAGCCTTTGTTTAGCATCTCTAGGACTTCTGATGGAGTCAGGCTCTTCTATTTTTTTCAGTAACTGAACCTTATCCCTAATCTTCTCAGCTTTCTGTAACTCTACCAGCTGATCAATCTCTCTCTTAGTTGCCTTATCTTAGAACCTCATTTTCTGGGGTGGTGGGGGTGGTGCTGATATGTACTGCTATCTTTCTTGGCTGTATAGCTAAGCATCACCAGGATTACATCAGCTATAGCATATACCATGTAACTGGTTTGAGTTATAGTGGTAATAGGAATTGATGTGAGGAGCATCTTCTATTAGCATCTTCTAGCATATTATCTTATGGTACTTCTGAGTCTTGATAACCAGTCTTGAGGGTTGACTGTAGGTAGTTTATGATCTTGTGCCTCACATCAGCAACTGTGTTCCGTAACAGAGAGGGTGGTAGTGATATTCCAACTAGTGATGTTCACTGCACAGACAGTTGTTCTCCTGGGTCTTCTTGAGTATGGGATATAATATGGAGTTCATCTATATCAAATTGTGACAACAACTTTCTCTTCACTATGTTGAATCATTGGCCAACTGTTTCTCAATTAGTATGGATGCAGTTCTTCTGTCCATCTATAGTTCCCTCATCAGTTTCATATATCACATGATATATATTTCATATATCTCCTTTCATTAGATTTGCTGTTGAGGTAGCATTCCATCAATTCCAAGTTCTCTAGTGTCATCTATGTATGGTTTGTTCCAGTAACCCTTTTATCATTAGATTGTCCTGGTTCTCCAACATCTGACACAGACCTTATTAATCCTGGTGTCCAAACCAGCATGATTCTCCTAGTTCATGTCACTGTTATATTTGAGGTAGGCAGATGAAGCATTAAGGGGTCCACTGCGCACTCCTATATATATTATATACACATAGAACGAAGTATGTGTGTGCATATTGTTAAAGGGAAAATAGGACATAAACATAACAGATACAAAAAAGATTGCTTCAAGACAAGACTGCCATAATATTGAAAATTTCCCTTACCAATATAGTAAGACTTAGATACAATATGACTTGCTATAAAACCACATCACATCACTTATCACATCATCATGAAAAGTGTTTTTAGTATTTTAATTGTTTTGACTTAAGGGATTTTTATGCTAGTGCTTTTTTTCATTTGTCAAATTTTCAGAAGCTTCAGAAAGATAATCCTGATTGCTTTTACTTCTAATCTGAAATGCTGAGCAACAAAAATCACTACATTGCCCTGCATAGTTGTAAATTTAGCAACAGCTAAAATCTCTACACAAAAGAGAGAGAAAATAGTAGCCTTGTGTTTGCATACAAGCTCTTCCATGTCAAAGAAAAAGAGAAATAAACAAAACATGTATTAATTTCAGTTCGATTTCCTTATCTGGAATAGTGAGGAGGGAGGGAAGGAGGGAAGGAAGGAAGGAAGGAAGGAAGGAAGGAAGGAAGGAAGGAAGGAAGGAAGGAAGGAAGGAAGGAAGGAAGGAAGGAACTCTCACACAGAACAGAAGCAAAAATGACAGTCACTATACTTTTTCTGTTCAAAATATTTGAACTCATAAGTATACAGGTAGAAGACCCTTAGCCCATATCATTTGGTCCAAATACAGCATCAGCTCATCTTATTTCTCCAAGGTTGTTTTTTTAAAGTCTGCATAAGCATGTGTATTCATTTTGAATTTTTCTTAATATTTGTATTTATGCAACTTTGTCAACTAGTTCCTGTGAGCAGTTCCCTTGGCATATAATTTATTTTTATTTTCTTTTGTTTGATGTTGCTGGATACAACTCTTCAACTTCATTCCTAACTCGATCGAGTCGGAAATAAACAGCAGCAATCCAAAAAGAAAAAGGAAGGCAGAAGCTGAATCTTTCACTTGCTTAAAAATTCCTCACCAACTTTGAAGCCCAATGGTGCATAAAAAAGCTCTGTGATACAAAACAAAAAGGAAGGGCCCTTTCTCCAAGTATACTTCTAACAATATGTACATCAAATCTTCAAAACTTGGCCTAATCAAAATCCGACCACCCTAAATATCAACGATTATACAAAAACTAAAAAAGGCATGACATTAAATGTTTGATAATTCCACTAGGAATTAATCATGGTACTTAATTATAGCTGTGAAAGACCTCCTTACACCTTTGGGAAATTTGACAAGAGTACTTAACACATTTATCCTACAGTAAGAAAATGTTTAATCTTAAGCAAGAAGAGCAACAAACAATAACTTCTTTTGAAATTCTGTCCTTGTACATTCCTCCCTCAGTGCATAAAACCTCTGTTTTCTTTTCTATCCAAGGCTCCAACTAATTAAAGAAAAAAGACAGATGCTCAGTGGCCTAGAGGCTTTTCTTCCCACCATGGTAAGTACTATGACTGAGTCAACAAGCAGGTAGTGAGTGAACCCAAATCCTATCTGACAAGACAGCAGAACTCATCACCTAGGGTTAGAAAACAGACAAGCATCTCCATATTTCAAATAAAGACAAAAAAAAATCAAACAGATTGTTTGTGACATCATATTACAACGGCACTTTGTTACTAAGTCTGTGTGAATGAAACTATACACTCTGTTTCCCATCTTTCCCTTTAAGAAAGGTTGGTGTTTCAAAGGTATATTGAAGTGACAGCTGAATGCACAAATAGTTAGCAAGTTATTATAAGTACAGGGAGTTTTCTTTCCCTTTGCTTTTGGAGTCATTAAATTGTCCATTTTCTTTATTTAGCTGTAGGTGGTTGTTCCATTTTTACCACACAAAATACTCACTTTTCCAAATACATACTTACATGTATGTTTCACTGCAGAAAAGGAACACATTTGCAGAAGATTCAAGAAGTTAAAAACCTACCCTTTTGTATTGCAAATCTATTATCAAACAAATTAGTGGAATTTAAGAAGAGATATATCTGATAGAATTCACATCAAAGGTCTGAAAAGTGTGAAGATTATCTTGTCTCATTTGATCACAAACTATACAGGAGCATCAAAATCTAGACCACCTACAGTACCACTTATCTGCTTTCTGACGAGCAGTTTGCTTCTTGAGCTTTCAATTTATTTATTTATTTATTTATTTATTTTTAATAAAGTTTTATTTGGGCTTTCACAAACACAAAATACAAGTAAAACATCTTTTTTGAAAATAGCATGGTCCCGGGTTGAACTTCTTTATACAGACACAAACTCAATTTCATGCTCATTTTTGTGTTCTATTCGATATCTTACACTGCATCTTTTGATGGTAGTGTGGATAGAGTGGCTGTTTTCTTGGGGCAAGTAATAAATCATCTGGACTTGTATGGACACTATTATCCGACTCATTGGGCCATGGTGGTGACAATAATGAGTGTGCTAGTAGGTGATGCTAATGAATGGGCAGCTGACTTACACCAACAACGATCTGCTGAGCTGGGTGATGTTGATCTTTTCCTTGCTGTTTTGCGAGTTAGATTTGAAGACACAACAAGCAGACAACAAGCAGAGGAAGAAATATTGACTATTAAATAGAAAGGAAGAACAGCACGTGATTATGTACAGGATTTCTGAAGGGTTTCTGGTAAACTATCTGCCTGGCCTGAGAGATTACTTATACATCTGTTTAAAGAAGGTTTGGATCATGACTTGGGACAGGCATGTTTATGTCGGGGGTTGGCAAAAACATTAACGGACTGATATCAAATATCTATTGAATTGGATGTAGGATTAAGAAGGTTAAACCTTCAGAGGGGTGGAACCACAGGGACAAGGAAGACGACTGTCCTTTTACATCAATCAGGAGCGAGGAACTATTCTTATACGCTGAGTCAAAGTGGGCGACGGAGTTTCAGATGTTTTCATTGTAATGTGCCTGGCCATAGGGCATTGGATTGTCACATACCACCAGTCTCCATGCCACGAGTACCACAGGCAAGAATGGTTACCAGCAGAGGTAGTACAGAACCTCGGATTTGGAAACCTTATGATGATTCAAGAGGACTGACCCAATTGCAAAACAGCAGCAGTGATGCAGATAGATCAAGAGAGTCTTCATTTCAGAAGAAGAATGTGGACCAGATGAGATTAGGGAAAAAGATCTGATGGTGAGTAATCCCATATGTCCTTTTGTAATTCCAATTATGGTGTGGAATATACGTACGAATCAAGGGGTGAAACTTGGGGCTTTAATTGATTCAGGTTGCACACGCTGTCTAATAACACAAGCGGTGATAAATAAATTAGGGTTGAGGGTTATTCCCTTGAACAACCCCATTAAATTCAAACAGGTTGATATTGGGAGGAGTTTCAGCCACTCACAGAATAGAATATGTTAAACTGGTGATGGGAGAGTATTGGGAGTGGCTATCATTCATAGTGGTGTCCCACATGACTGAGGCTTTGATTTTGGGGTTAGTTTGATAAGTGGGAGCCAATTATAACATGGGAAGGTAGGTATCATAAAATACATCTAGCAATTGGACCAAATCCATTAAATAAGTCGGATCAATTGTCTACTCCAGGGGTGTCCAACCTTTCACCTTCCCTGGGCCACATTAGAAGATGAAAATTTGGTTTGGGCCGCACATAAAATAAAATAACAGTAACAATACCTGATCATCCAAAAAACCATAGAAAACATAGTTAACAAATTTATTTGGAAATGAAGTTAGTGAGATATTTTTATTATTATTAATTATTTATTAAAAATTATTTATTTTTTATCACGGTTTATCACGGTTTATTTTCCGGCCAAATTTTGCGGGGGGGGGGAGAAAGCTCGCCCACCTCATGCCTACCTCTCCTCCTGCAAATGGCCCAGCTGGATGAGGCAGGACTGGAAGGCAGAAGCGGCGGCGGGGGCAGCGGTGGTGGGGGCAGAAGCAGCAGCAACGGCGGGGGCAGAAGCAACGGTGGCGGGGCAGAAGCGGTGGCGAAGGGGGAAGAAGCAGCGGCGGCGGCAACAGCAGGAGGTGGCGCTCTGATGGCACCCGCCTTTTCTGTTGCTGCTTGGCATGCCACTTGCCCCGCCTCGCGCCTGCCTCTCTTCCTCCTCGCTGGCTCTGGCACGAAGGTTGGGGTGGGCACTGGGCCGCATTACGAGGCAACCTGGGCCGCATGCGGCCCATGGGCCGCGGGTTGGACAAGCCTGGTCTACTCCAAGCCATAACATCTTTGAAGATAATGTAGCGGATTTAGTAAGACTAGCCCATCCATCTGAATATGATGATTAGCAGAAGTTTTTAATGAAAAAGGGACTGACTCACTACCTCCACACCAAACAACAGAGTGCACTATTCAGTTGGTTTCTGGAGCAAAGTTGCCTAAACCGAAAATGTATGCAATGACTTCTACAGAAATGAAGGAAATGAGAAACTATATAGACAAAAACTTTGAAACGGGGTTTATCACACTTGGAAGGTCACATGCAGCTGCCCCAGTTCTCTTCTGTGAAAAGAAAGATGGAGGATTACATCTCTGTGCTGATTTTCATGGTCTTAATGCAATATGTGTGGAACCCCTTTATCCTCTGTCTCTAATAAAGGATCTGTTGGCCACCTTGGGGAAACGGGAGGATTTTTACTAAGCTGGATTTACATGAGGCATATTACTGCGTGATAATCCACCATGGAGACAAGTGGAAGACCATCTTTAATTGTCCTCTGGGGAGTTACTATTTTAATGTGATGCCTTTTGGGTTGCAAGGAGCACCAGCTGTTTTTAATGCAGTTAATAAATGGCGTATTACACGAACATTTATATAAAGGAGTATTAGTTTATCTTGGTGATATTTTGATATATTCACAAAATAAGGAGGAGCATATACAATTAGTACAACAAGTGTTGACAAAATTATTGGAAGCACAGTTAAATGCGAAGTTGTCCAAATGTGATTTTCATACTACACAATTGGATTATTTGGGGTATTGTATCTCCGCAAACAGCAGAGAGATGGATCCAAATAAAGTAAAAGCAGTTTTAGAGTGGAAACCTCCAACCACAAGGAAACAGCTACAAAGCTTCTTAGGCTTTGCCAATTTTTATCAGCAATTTGTTCCATGGTTTGTGGACATTGCGTTACCTTTGACTAACCTCCCTCGAACTAAACATCTAGGTGTTGACAAATCAAAACCTAATAGGATAGTGCCATGGTCATCTGATAGCCAGGAAGCATTTCATAGATTAAAAAAATTATTTTCAAAAGAATCAATGTTACAGCATCCAAATCCCAATGATCCTTTTGTTATCCAAGCGGATGCAAGCAATGTGGCTGTCGGAGCTGTATTATTGCAGAAGAACGATAAAGAAGAGTTACAGCCATGAGCTTACACATCACAGAAATTCAACCACACAAAGAGAAACTGGACCATATGGGAGGAGGAAGCGTATGCAGCTTGTTGGGCTTTACTTACCTGGAGGAATTTGTTGGAGGGAGGTCTACATCCGTTTGAGGTACTTGGAGGCCCTCCAAACCCCATGTAAATTGTCTCCAAAACAAATTCGTTGGGCACTATATTTTAGACCTTTTATTTTGAAATATGTGCCATCTGAGAAGAATTTCATGGTGGATGCTCTATCGCGATTGCCCCGGTTTGACAGCCTAAGGGACATGGTTGTGCAGCCTCTCATACCAAGTTGCGAGAACATTGATTCATTCATTAAGTCGACAATAATGATGACTGATCTTCCAGTGGCAATAGCGAAGGATAAATGGTTAACTGATAACAGAACTCAAGTGGACATGTGAGATGGAATAGCTTGGCGTGGAAGCAAACTGTACGTACCCATCAAATTAAGAACATTAGTGTTAAAATGATGACATGACATTAAACAGGATGGGCATTATGGGTTTCTGAAGACCTTATATTTTGTTAAGAGACAGTTCTGGTGGCCTTCAATGAGAAATGACATTGAGAAATATGTCAGAGGGTGTTCTGTCTGTGCTACAACTAAAATACATGGGGGAAAACTGGTAAGGTTTGGATAGCTTAGGAATAGGTAGGTGCAGGGTGGAGGCACAGGTGAAGATGGGCAGAAGTAAGTTAGAAGGGTGGGGCTGACAGGCAGCTATAGTAGGCGCTGAGAGGCAGTAGCTCTCAATGCTAGCTTTACTTGGAATTGATCCAGTGTTGCCTTTTGGGACTATTGTGAGATGAACTGAAGAAATAAACCCTGCTTACTTTAAATCTCTACTCGTGAGTACCGTGGTTCGTCAGTGAAACTACTCAAGTACCTAGCGGGGCTGCCAACAAGATTGAGTTTAGTCTCAGTTAGACTTGGTCTGTCAGCGTGCATCTCCTAGAAGATAGTTAGAATATTCTTCACAGAGAATATTTTATCAACCAGATAGTTAGAATATTCTTCACAGAGATCCCAAAGATGAACCTAATCAGGGTTAACTGCAGTGCAACAAAACATAAGATTCCACAAACCTACAACACCCAACAAATCAAGCAAACGTAGTACCCTTCTTAAAAATCATTTCCTCATGGCAACTTAGAACAATACCTATGAACGCAGGCAACAATTAACAGAAAATCTACAAATACCTTTGCATATTAACAATGAATCCATAATCATTTAATCATGCCAAGATAATCTGAATGCTATCCAAGCACAATGTCAGCCCTTCAAGGTAAACCAGACTAGGAAAACAAAATCATGCAGGCTAATACTGCTTTTATTATAGTGCTATTATAAAAGAACCTTGCAAGATGAATATGAATCTTGCAAGATGAATATCTTCATGAGAAGTACAGAGGATCTTATCTGTGATGCCTTCTCAGATTAAAGTTCTGGTTTGGACTCAGACTTCTTTTATCTGACCATTGTCTTAGTAGTGGCTCTTCCTCCTGCTGCTCAAGGTTATTCCTTCTTCCCCATTACATCTACCTACTTCAATAATGCTTTAATCAAAATGTTATCTACAGTTAAAAACCATTTTTAGGATATAACATCATAATGCCATCAGTGAAAACATGTCTGAGCCAAAAGGTATGCCGCCTTAACAGAAATACAAACAATTTTAGCAAAAACAGGAATGAAACAAAGTAATCATGTCTTATATGAAGATAACCTTCTAATAACTTAGTGGAAATTAACTCTAGATGACTGCAGTTGTGATCATGCCAGTGTCTATATTTAAATGATTATTATATAGGCATTTATTCAAAACAGCTTAGATATATCCAATGGCTATTTAAGAAACATTGGATGTCTTTGAGAGAGCTCAAAACAATTTAATTAATATCATTTTTAATTGTCATAATCGATGCACTAAAGTTTGTTTTATTCAACTATACAATTGATTTCTTCTTCATTTCACTCAGAATTGTTTTTGATGTTAAGATCAAACAGATGTGAATTGACCAAATGTTTTAGCTGTCTCCAACACACTCTTTTACTGCAAACTGGATGACATAGTTCATTAATTGTGGGATTAACTGTGGTCTATTTAGCTAAGTCAAGTGGAAAGTAAAATTGGAGCGTAATTGTAAGGTGCATTTAGTCTTGCAAGTGAGACAAAACACATAGAGTTCTTGATATGATAAAACATTGTGTAACAGTTATGTGCCATATGTCTGGGAGCTAATTGTATAAAATTATAAGCATTAAATGCTGCTCAAGGTTATATTTGTTAGTTGGACAACCATTTAAATTGAACAAAGATATATCAGATAAATCTGAGTGCAAGTATAAAAGTTAATCAAGAAGCATGAAATAATATCCTTTCCCTTAAAGAATAGAATAGAATAGAATAGAATAGAATAGAATAGAATAGAATAGAATAGAATAGAATAGAATAGAATAGAATAGAATAGAATACTTTATTGGCCAAGTGTGATTGGACACACAAGGAATTTGTCTTGGTGCAAATGCTCTCAATATACATTTAAAAAGATACATTCGTCAAGAGTCAAGAATCATAAGGTACAACACTTAATGATAGTCATAAGGTACAATAAGCAATCAAATTATACTAGGAAACAGTCAATATAAATCGTAAGGATACAAATGACAAAGTTACAGTCATACAGTCACAAGTGGGAGGGGATGGGTGATAAGGAGTGATGAGAAGATTAACAGTAATAGTAGTGCAGACTTTGTAATAGTTGAACAGTGTTGAGGAAATTATTTGTTTAGCAGAGTGATGGCTTTCGGGGAAAAACTGTTCTTGTGTCTAGTTGTTCTAGCGTGCAGTGCTCTATAGCGTCATTTTGAGGGAAGGAGTTGAAACAATTTATGTCCAGAATGTGAGGGGTCTGTAAATATTTTTACAGCCCTCTTTTTGACTCATACAGTATACAGGTCCTTGATTGAAGGCAGGTTGGTAGCAATTGTTTTTTCCTTGGTCCAAATTATTCTCTGAAGTCTATGTCTGTCCTGTTGGGTTGCAGAACCAAACCAGACAGTTATAGAGGTGCAGATGATAAACTCAATAATTCCTCTATAGAACTGTATCAGCAGCTTCTTGGGCAGTTTGAGCTTTCTGAGTTGGCGCAGAAAGAACATTCTTTGTTGTGCTTTTTTGATGACGTTTTTTATGTTAGGTGTCCATTTTAGGTCATGTGATATAATAGAACCTAGAAATTTGAAGGTCTCTACTATTGATAATGTGTTGTCTAGTATTGTAAGAGGTGGTAGTATGGGAGGGTTTCTTCTAAAGTCTACCACCATTTCTATGGTTTTTAGTGTGTTCAGTTCCAGTTTGTTCTGGTTACACCATGAGGCAAGTTGTACAACCTCCTGTCTGTATGAGGATTCGTTGTTGTCTCGAACGAGGCCCATCACTGTTGTGTCATCTGCAAACTTAGATTTTAACAGCTGGATTTTAGATTTTAACAGTTTTTAACACATTTTAACATATTTTAACAGATGGATTATTTGAGATGTTGTGATTGGTATATAGCTGTGTTGCCACGTGTGCTGGAAGTGGCACGCAGAGCTATTTCCCTTGTCAAGCAAGAGGTCACCCAGAAGAACCCCACTGCGCGTGCGTGCATGCCACCGCCCGACAGCTGATTGTCAGGTGTCTGGCATGCATGCGCAGGGGGCAAGGAGGGGTGCACGGGAAATGTGCACGCATGTGCAGATGCACGACATGCAAGGAAAGAGTCATGCACGTATGCACAAAGATGCACAGTATGAGAGGGGGAATAGCACATGCATGCACAGACATGCAGCGTGAGAGGGGGGAATTGCACACACATGCAAAGATGCATGTTGTGCAAGGAGGGAGCTGATGTGCGGTGCACAAAGGGAGGTCACACATGCATGCACAGGGATTGTGGGGGACACCAGCACGCATTGTCTTCTGGGTGCTGGCACATGAGCATGTGCAAGTGAGCAAACATGCAATTATCAGTACAGGAGCTTAAAAAGGTTAGCCACCACTGGTATATAGGGAGAAGAGAAGTGGAGAAAGCACACAGCCTTGGGGGGGCCTGTGCTAATTGTACAGTTATCAGATGTGATTCTGCCTAGCTTCACCTGCTGCTTCCTGTCTATAGGTAGTCCTCCACTTACAACCCCAATTTATGTTCCTAAGTAAGAAATTTGTTAAGTGAGTTTTGTTCCATTTTTACATTATTATTATTTTTTGCACATTTAAGTGAATCACTGCAATTGTTAAATACGTAATACCTATATTAAATGGCTTTCCCCGTTGATTTTGCTTATCAGAAGGTCACAAAAGGTGAACATATGACCCCCAAGATGCCAGGACAACTTGTCAAGCATCTGAGTGTAAATCACATGACCATGGGAATGCTGCAATGGTCATAAGTCTGAAAAATGGTCATAAATCACTTTTTTCAATGCGGTTGTAACTTTGAATGGTCGAGGACTACCTGTATTGTTTCACTGCCCAATGAAAAGTGCCCAAAATGTTGGTTTACTAAATATGCTTAACAGATTCTAGGTAAGATTTCAAAAGTAAATTTTAGTTGACTTTCATGCACTCAAAAGCTGTCCCTGTGACCAAGAATTATTTCCTACTTTTTTTTTACTAAACTGACATTATATTTCAGCTTTTATATGAAATCATCTTTATTTCAGAGGGATGAAGAAAAGTAAAACAAAAAGCTTCCCTAATTCTCAAGCAGAAGATGTATATCTTTAATAAAGTAAGCCATATTTGATGTTAAACATCCTTTATAAAGCCATATTTAGAAATTGATTCTGCTAATAACAGGTTGTCAGTGTAAGTCTTCATTTTTTCCCTCATACATCAGCTGCTGGTATGTTTCTTTTTTCTTTTTCCTTTTTGCTTCCAGCTGCTCATGTTATTATTTACTTAATTTTTCTTTTCCTTTGCCAATCTTCCCTCCTCTCCAGGTGTTTGTTATGCTTTCTCCAACAATTTCATCCTTGGAGAAGGAAATCCTAGTAGAGAATTATCTTATCTTTTAAAGTTCTTAAACTAGTTTTCCACCACAAAATATAACTTGCAATCAATTGTTATTGTACTTTTTGTTAGAAAAATTATCTCAGAGACTATTTATATTTGAAGTTCAGAGATGAGCTATAGTAAATTTTATGAAAGTAAAATGGTATAATGTTCATTAGAAGATTAGGACAAGACTTTTTGAAAAGTGTGCTTTAAAAATACCAAGAGTTTGGAAGTCCAAAATGCCCCAATGAGAATTGACTGAAAAGATAGACATGAGGAAGAAACAGCAAATATATATTCAATTCTGAATACAGCCCTTTAAAAACTCTTACTGATGCAAGTTAAAAGGTGACATTTCTACTTTTTACTTCATCCAATCTCTTAAATGCATGCCATGCTGGATATTTTTCATTTGTCAACTTTTCCTTCCCACCAACATTTCCTCACCATAGCCCTTTCATATACTGAACTAGTAAAATCTATTCTTGAAAAATCCATTAATGGCAAAACACAATTACAGGGTAGGGGGGAAGTTGGGGTACCATCACTATTCATCATTGTTCATTTGCAAACATAACAAAGTTATCGTGTTTTGAAATCAAAATAACAGGCTTTACTAACCTAATTGTAATTCTTACTTAATAATTAAAATGTGTTTATAATCCCTCTCCAATCTCAGAAAACGCACTTTGATAGTTTCTAATCACTACTACAAGTCATTACTTTATTTATTAATAGTATACATTAATAAATACTTCTAAAATATCAGTGTAATGATGCTGTTAGGTAGGGTGGGCCAGATCCACTCTAAGGGCTGATCTAGAGCTCCAGAAATAAATTGATCTGTTGAAATTGATCTGTATCCTCCATAAGATTAACCCTATGTGTTCAAAACCTCACTTCATCCTAGTCGGTGAATTCTTTTAGAAAGGTAACAGAAATCTGGGTCCAGGTAGTGTTTAATGCATCCTAAAGATAAGTTGGTGCTACCAGTTCTGAATTAGATGGTGGTGTTCCTCCTCAAGACACCATTGCTTAATCTGTACTTTGGATAAATATCTTTCAATCTCTAACTTTCTCCTTATCAATTTTTTTTTTTGAGAAAGTAGCGATGTAAAACCCTGGAGTAGGTAAACACCCTGGAAGAAACAGATTATTTGCATCCTTTTCAGTCAGGTTTCAGGAATTGGGTATGCAACAAGATTAGATTTATCTCAAAGGTGCTTTTTCAGGAGGCAACTGGATTTTTTTGTTTGCCTTTGAAAACATTTCACTTCTCATCCAAGAAGCTTCTTCAGCTCTGACTGGATGGTGGGGAATGGAAGGATTTATATTCCTTACAGGCAGCTGGTCATTTGCATTCTTTTTGAGAGTCACTGAGGCCACTTGGAGGTTTATCAGTGTCATCAGGGTCACCTGTGCAAATGTATGTGGAGCTTTCTTGGCTGCAGGATGTTTTCTGCCCTGTGGCCCTTCACTATTGAAGTCAGACGCAGGCTATTGGCGCTGAATATAAATCCTTCCATTCCCCACCATCTAGTCAGAGCTGAAACATCTTCAAAGAAAAACAAGAAAATCCAGTCGCCTCCTGAAAAAGCACCTTAGGGACAACCATGACCAGAATGACTGAGAATCCCCATAAAGACTAAATTTACCACTTTTGTGTGTGAAATTTGGTGAGACAAAGAAAATTTATTAATTGATTTGTCTCATGACCATATTAAAAAATAAAACAAAAATAAAATACAGGATCTAATTCTGGGATAAAATAGATAAAAGAGAATACAGTAATACGTGTATACATGGTAAATACAAAGAAGCAACATTCAAATAAATACATTATTTTTACTAATTACCCCAATCAGTTTGATGTAATGGGTTTTTAGTTCATCTGCCTTAACTATAAATTTAACAGTTTTGTTCACAGCATATACATTACAGCAAAGATGGGATCTGACTGGTATAACTACCGGTTCTGTCTATTAGTGTCACTCGCGCATGCGCAAGTCGCACGAGACACATGAGTCGCACAAGTGCAATTTACGACCTGCTGAGCTGCCCGGACAGCTGAGCAGTGCTCCATGCAAGTGCGCAGTGGTTGGAAAAGCCCTTTCTTCCTGCTTTTTCAACTGCAGCTGTGTCACGCAAAGCAGCTGCAGTTGAAAAAGCAGGAACTAAAGGTCAGGTAAGAGCCCAGGCAGGCGGGTGAGCCACAACAGCAGCAGACATAGTTCTATGTCTGCTGCTCTTCAGACCAACCAGTTCTACAGAGGTGGACAGAACCAGTAGAAACCCACCCCTGCATTCGAGTCCAGGAGGAAATAGGGCTATGTGCAATTCAGATTGCAGTGGGCCATTCTTTTAAGTCGGGTTATTAAGTTTCTAAGCCTAAGTGCGGGGACATATAATTAACATTCAAATGGCTGAGGCACCCTATGTACACGTCTTCTCACAATATGGCAAGTGGTGAATTCACTCATATTTGGTCATATAATTCAACAGCAAAAGGGCATTTGTATGGAACAAACACTGAGTTCCTGAAGTGTTGAGTGCCAGCGTTTGAACTTTTCTAGAGTCCTTGCATTCTTTCTGGCTTTCTGAATTAATTACCTGGATCCTTTGCTTCCTGAACTTCTTGATTTGCCCTGCTGGATTTATTGCTGTGCAGCCTTGGTTTACACAGTGCTGGGCTGGCCTATTTGCAGCCAAGGGCTGCTTGAGGTTTGTGGGCGGGTTTGTTATCACTCTGCTCTGGGACTTGTCAGAAACGTGAGAGTGTCTGAAGAAATTTGGAGCAATAAAGGGGTGGTTTGAACTGCCATCTGCTTGTGTTATTTTTGTGCCATGCCCGGGGTCATCACAGTCCATCTTTGAGAGAGATGGGCAGTTTAGAAAAATAAATATATAAATAAAATAACGATATTATTTTGGAAATTTTAGAAGCACAAAGCACAACAATGAGAAAAGTTACGTTTATGCAACAATCATTGAGTGCCTCCTTTGCAAGGAAAAAACTCCAAAATAATAGAAATGGAAAGATTTTACAGAAATTGAAAATCTCATTGGCTAGCCAATTTGAGGAAGCTAGGTATAATCTACTACAGGGTCGCCAACCTTTTGGACTTCAGGGACCACCAAACTCATAATTTTAAATCCTGCGGACCACTAATGTGAATTTTGACTAAGGTAGCTTGCTGATGTTGGTGAGAAAGTTGGTCCCATATTCCAGAGCTGCAGTAGTTGGTCATCCCGGAGCAGCTGCTCCTCCCCTCCCCCCCAGGTGCACCGGCATGCCATGGATGAGCTGCTCTGGGATGACCAAAAGGCCAGTCCTGTGACTACTGCAGCTCTGGAATATGGGACCAATTTTCCCACCAATGTCAGCAAGCCACCCTGGGGTGGATTTCCCTCCCCTGCCGTTGGTCTTACCTTCCAGTTCCAGCTTGCATGGCTCTACGTTTCTGCTTAGCCGAAGAGTGGGGGCCAGTGGGTGGGCAGGCCATGTGGATGTTGCAGCCTTGTGTTCCCACACAACCTGGATTAATTGCTTTGGGGGGGAGATTTCTCTGAAGACCACCAAAATTTTCTCGCAGAGCACCAGTGGTCCCCGGCCCACTGGTTGGCGACCACTGATCTACTAAACATCTGTTCAATATAGGTACCTGCTTGATTTATATAGGCCAGGGCTCCCCAACCTTTGGGATGTAGCCCACTAGTGGATTATGAGGTGTTTGTAACCGGGCTGTGGAAATGGCAGGCAATTGTGTGAATAGCGGGCAATGCATATGTACTTCATTTGCTTGAGCAGCGAGTGTACATGCTTGCTGGCTGCTCACATAGAACCATCCCCTCTCCCCCTCCACAAGTCTGCAAAGGCAGAAAGCTTGAGGAATTATGAGCTAGGCTATTGGGGTGACCTTTATACCTTGGGTGGTGGGAATATATTCACTTGACATTCAGTTAGTTATCCCATTCAGCAACATGCCTTGATATCATGAGACAGCAAGTAGGAACTGAGGCTGTAGATAAACAGATAAAACAAACAAATAAAGATAAAATAAATTTACTCAGACTACTTCTGCGGAATTCTCCAGCTAGTCCAAACTATTAACTATTAAACTCATTAATATCACAAATGCCAACTATATAAATTTGCCAATTGCAAAAGCTTTCAATGAATGCCTATTAAGTAAAAAAAAAAATCTGGATAATATCTAAAACCCCACACTTTGATACAGTATATTAAGATTAATAGTAGTATATAATACCATCAAAATTATTTATCTGTTGCAAAGTAAACCAAACTAATTGAGAAATGTTTGTATTCAAGAGCCTTCATTAGGAGTAGAAATTTTAGACGCTTCATTTACAATCCACATATTCTTTTAAAAAATTACAAAAAAAAAACCAGATTGAAAAAGGGAGATAAAACATTGATATTGGATTTGGTCAAACTTCAGAAAACAAATCCTTGAAAAATATCAATATTTAAATATTTAGACAATCAGAATTTATATTTTATTTTTTCTTGATCTTGAAGTCAAATTTATTTATTTATAAGATTTGATAAGGCTATTTAACTCTAAAAATATTCTTACAATATATTCAATACATGAGTTTTTAAAAGTACAACTAAAATATCATGTTTACCCAGATTACAACAATGTCCCAGGGTCAGAGGAAAAAGCTTGACAAAGGCTCCACTTGCATCCTAATCACATGCCCCGCAGAAGAACCAAGTCTTAAGAAACATTCTGAACCCTCAGAGAGTATGAACCACTCCCTCTCTTCTAAGGATTTCATGTCTTCCTTCATTTCTCTATGTTTAGTAAAAATTCTACCAAGGCAGAGGTGGTTTTCAGCAGGTTCTGACTAGTTCTGGAGAACCGGTAGCGGAAATTTTGAGTAGTTCGGAGAACCGGCAAATACCACCTCTGACTGGAGATTTTATAGTATCCTTCCCCTGCCATGCCCACCAAGCCACGTTCACAGAACTGGTAGTAAAAAAAATTGAATCCCACCACTGTACCAAGGTACATAAATTTATCTGCTTGCTCTTGCTTGTTTTGGGCATTTATAACTTGCAATCATCTACTCCATTTACCTTGTCATTTTCATTTTCAGATCTAAACCTTTATTTCATAATGCTATCTATGTAATATTTGCTGGAAATTAATAAAATACTTATCCAGCAACATAGCATTGCCTACATACAAGAGTACACACACATTCTTATTCTATCCAACACATCTCTAATTCTTATTTATTATTCATAAACAATGAAGACATCATCACAGATCCTTGTCTTACTCCCTGGTCAAGGTGGAACCATTTGCGAAATATTTCACTTATTTTTATTCATGTCTTACTTATATCACTCCTATTTAGCAACAACATTCAACTCCATACGTGTACAAAGCATTTTATAATTTAAGCTTATTTACTTTAATATACACTTTCTCTTGATTAATAAAATTTGATGTTTTACTCACAAAGATCTTTTTCCCATATATTCATCAATTAACTGTTTAAAAGGAGAAAAAATCAGGCCTTCATACCTCCTGCCTTATATAAAACTAAACCATTTCCTAAGTTTTGATTACTGTCTTTTCTTATGCTGAGCAACTTCCAGTGCACACTTTACAAATGAACCCATTGCATTTAGTTTTGTCCTTTTTTTCAGGAGAATGTTTTCATATTAGTTTGATTCTTATAAAATCAGGTAATCCTTCCAATTCAGTTGCATTCCAGATCATTTTATTACATATTTTTAATTCTCTTTACTTTGTTGGGGACTCCTTGTTTGGCCCTTTTTACATACTTCCATTTTTCCTTCCATCAAAATCTCTTTTCCTTCTCCATCTTAACAGTTCCTTATTTTCCTTAATTACATTATGATATTTTTCTTCATATACACATTATACAATATGCATCTCTGATCATTCTTTTGCAATGAATGTTGTCAATTGTATATTTTTTAAAATCCATGTTTTCTATTTTATCATTTTACCAAAGATCCTTTCTCATCATTCCTATTAGCATAAATCTGCACTCTTCAGTCATAATCTATAACATATCTATTTTCATTGTTTCCAGAAACTTCAAAATCCTCTTTCCTTAAATCCAAATTCCATTCATTCCATTGGCTGATTATTTTGTCTTCTAATACTTTACAATATGGGACTCAACATTCTTAAGACTCAAGTTATTTTGCTTTTACTCTTATTTCACTTCTTTTCTTTCATCTACATTTTTTTTCAGAAGATCCATTCATGGGATTACCAAACAGTTTGAATATAATATTGAACAAGTGAATTATTCAAAATTGGGAAAGAAATGTGCTAAGTTGGTAAATTCTCACTGCACCTATTTAAATTATCTGCAGAATAAGAAATGTTGGACTAGATGAAATAGAAATTGGAATTAACACCAGCAACTTCCGGTATATGTATGATTATGGTTGGAAAGCTGGAAACAAGAAAGATTTAACAGCGTTCTTGCTGAAGATGAAAGAGGAAAATGCAAAAGCTGATCTGCTGCTTGGTATTAAAAAAATGTGTCAATAGGCAATGCCAGCCATGCAAATAGGTGAAAAAGAATTTGAAACACAGCACATTTTATGGGGATAAGCTGAAAAATTCAGAGGAATGGTGATGATAGACTTGAAATGAAGAGATTCCTGATACTCGGGAGGCTCGTACTGATCACAAAGATATGTATTTCGAGGTCAAGGTTTTCCCATATATCTTTAAAACTAAGCCCTCAAAGATTTCAAATGACGAAAACTTCATGCCATTAAATAGGAGAAAATTGTTCAGTACACAATTTTACAAGTACAAAACATTCAATACCAGAAAAAAAAATCCCAGACATTTCACTGGAAGAACTAATAATGAATTAATGGCTTCAATATTTTAGACACAGAATTGATCCTGAAGTGACTGAATAAAAGAATAAGTCTGACACAGCGCCCCACCCTTATTTTGTGGAGGGAGCTTGTTGAACCTGCTTGTATAGAATTCCTCTAGATTTTTTTTTGAGAGTTAACTGCCTGGAAGGGAAATGTTAAACCCTGGTTAGTTTCTCAAATAATAGATATTGCATACAATACAATCCTCAGGGAAATGTTGCTATAGGAGAAATCCTCCCAGTAAAAAGGGTATTTTCCCCAGAATTATGGAAAGCTCAGAATAGTATATTCCTAGTTCACATGATGTGGGGTAGTTTATTTCCAGAGAATGAGATGTAGCCTACAAAGCCAGCTTAATAATTGGCATTTAGTTTTATGATAGTGACAACTTTTTCTTATACCTGGAAAATTAGAATATAACCAACCCCCAAATTCTTGTGGCATTTGCCAACAGATTCATGTAGAAAATAAGAAGCATGCATATAAAATAGAATGCTGAATAAATAAATGTAAATATACTTTAGCGCCAAGATGTTAAACATTAGCCACTATCTGTGACTATCAGATCAAACAAGACTGGTTTTAAATCCTGTACATGAAAAGTATCAAAAGGATTACTCATAGGTAGAACTGAATAGCACATAAAGTTTAAGCAGAAGCATTGATTTGCACTATTATCTACTTCCTATTTTAAATTATCCATCATATTGACTAAGATTGCCTCATTCTAAAATAAGATGTGAAGAATTCCAATATCAGCTTCAGAGAATTGAAAGGAGAAGAAGGAGAAGGACTAGTAAAAGTGATGATGGAGGAGGAAATGTATATTTCCTATCAAATTTTTTTAATTTCATACTGTCAAATGATCTTTACATCAAAAGATATGTAATAATAATAATATATGTCAGAAATTTAAATGGTCCAACTGGCTTGGATTCAAATAACTCATTTCAATTGTGTGACAGAAGGTAAGTGTTAAATTTTATGAAGGGTTATGAAGAGTTTTACAACTCTTAAGCAATCTTTAAAATAATATAGTTTCCAAAAGCTCTAGTATATTAAACAATACTTTATAGTTTCATAAGGAAGATCAAATGCAGCAGAATTCATATAATGGGAATACCTTTATAGATCAAACTGAGTTTTGTACAAGAGAACTGAACATTTCTAGTAAGATGTTATGGAATAATAAACTTAAAAATTGTGCTGCATTTCAAGTTTATGCGACTATGATTATTTAATTTTCTTTTGTGCGTGCTCAAGTGTAGCTGTTATGTGACTACACATGAGAGAACCTGAAATTAATTTGTCTGTATAAGATCAGTGACTGTACAAATTCTTATGAAAACTAACATGCCATGACAATAGTAATTTTGATAAAATTACAGCAAGAACTGCAATTCTCTGCCATCTGGCTGTCTCATTTTAAGTACATTGATGTGCTTTTTATTACTTATTTACTCACTTCAACTACTTTCACTGTTGTTAGAGTCTATATGTATTCACAGCAGAAGATTATATCAGCATAAAAATGTTTTCATATTTTGTGTTTATTTTTTAAACAGAACAAGTTATAATCACCATATTTTTAAGAAATACAAAAATATTTGCAAATTCCTTATTTATGTGTTAAAGTATGCATCAATTTTCTCTACTTTCTACTTTATCTTTTATAATATATGCAGGTCCTCTAACATCCTCAATGTAACCTTTATTTACTTTTTAAAATTATATGTGGAAACTAAAACAGACATTTGTCTGAAAAATATAATCATAATTCTGTAGTAATGAAGAACTTCAAACATAGCAACTTACATATTTTAAAGCAAGAAGAAACTCATTTACTTGGGGTCATAGTATCAATACTGTGCATTTCTAATTCATATTTATTCTAAGGAAAATCATCTCACTTTGATGACTTCTTATGAATACTAATGAGTCAATATTATGGGTCTTCTATATAAGGGGCGGAGAATGGAAGAAAAGGTCAAACAGAGCCTTTATCCTCTTCCCGATAATTCCTTTCCCTAATAAAGGTGCAGATGTGAAAAACTTTGTTCTTGAAAGCTGCACAATATCATTATAAAAACATTGTAATGCTTTAATGTTTGAATTCAAAGCAAGGGACAATATTAGTACTGAGATATTTGTGTACCAATTCTTTCCAGATAAATATATTAATCCACAAGCTGTCTTGATAATAAAACACCAGATAAAGAACTAAAAGTAAATTAACGTGAGCTAATTTTGTAGACTTTAAAGCAAGTATATTATAAAGAAAAAAAATACAGTATAATTGATCACTTAGTTCTAATATACCACTATTCATTGAAATAAAAATATTACCAGCATACACTTGAAATATTCACATAAAATATTTTTAAAATTGGTACATTTTGCACAAGTAATGGTACGTCAATACTGAAATCTCATCAGTTTGCAGTACAGTGAATATTTTCTGGCAGCTTTATTGCAAATGTTCATAAAAGAATAGGGGGCTAATGAAAAATATGTCATGATGTGATGATGCACTTTTTTCATTTTCTGTCTAACTACAACTGCCTATGTATTAACATTTTAAAACATTCATTTTCAAATGTATCAATTTTATTAATATTTTACTGGCATAGTAGTAAAACAAATTTTATTAACAAATAAACAAACATAACTGAAAGTACTCTCATCAATCATTAATACCTGAATATTCAGTTCTAAGAATGACTCCCAAACTCTAAGAATGGATTCCAAACTGTAGACTGATATTCAAAGAAGAGGGGCACAATTCTTTATCAAACAGGTTAAATTTATCTTTATCCTGACCTATAAATCCTGAATCTCTAATCTGAAGTATTTAAGAGAGCAATTCCTAGAATACTGTATTTGATTTTGAGCACCACATTTTAGGGCAAACTTTAAAAATGAGTTTGCCCTAAGAAGAAGAACCAAATGAGAAACAGCTCAGAATGAAACATATACAATAGGACTTAAACTTATATACCACTCCTTTGCAGCACTCTCTGAGAGGTTTAGAAGTCATCATATTTCTCCCAACATTCTGGGCCCTCATTTTACCAACTTCAGAAGGATGGAAGGCTGAGTCAACCTCGAGCTGGTCAGGATTGAACTCGTGGTTGTGGGCAGAATTAGCCTGCATTATTGCATTCTAACCACTGTGCCAACTGGCTCTTATGCTTTCATGTGTAAAAAGTAGTTGGAGGAACTGGAGGTGCTTAATCTACAACAAAGAAAACAGCAGTAAGACATACAGTAGCTGTTTTCACAATAGGTTTTACTGTATATAACAATGAAGTAGATTTTGGTTGGATATTAAAAAATGTTAATAGTAAGAGTTATTTATCAGTGGAAAGGACTGAGGTGGAAATCAACTTTCCTTTACTGGAAATGCTTAAACAAAGGTTGGTTGGCCACCTGTAAGAGATGATGTAGTAAAATATTGCTGCACTGAACAAAGATTTGGACTAGATGGTGTCTAAGGTGCCTTTCAATCCAATCTGTGACTAAACTCTGCATTTATCATAATTCTTTAGTTATGACAATATTTGGTCCCCAAATACTTTATCAGCTCTCAACTTTGCTTTCTCTTGGGTTAAAAGAATGCTACACTTTTGGGTTGGTTGTACCAGCACAACTCTCGCTTCTGCTCTCAATGTTTTGACTATGATCTTAAGACTGTCCTTATTGGTTAATTCTGCATGACTGAAGTGCAGATTATTTATAGAGATTGCATTTGAATTTCCATGTTAATTTGCGGATACATAACTCACCTTCCCATACAAAGCAAAAGCAACTTTCAAAACTTCTGGAGTTCACTACACAAAGCATATGCATAAAAACATCATAATATTAAGATGAAGTATACTCTAGGAATGCTAATAATTTAGGCAAAATACTAAAAACTTGTAAAAGTACAGTTGTGAACCACAGCTGTTTCTAGTTCCTGATCTAAAACAGTTCTACAAATGGATGGATGATTCCTGCAGTTTAGCATGAGAAATGCATGTGTTCTATTAACAGTAACTCATCCATTCCACATCAGTTCTGATGTTTGAACAAATCTTCTCATGCTCAGTGATCATTCTAAAGCAAGAAAGTCCCAGCTTCCCAAATCAGGGGACAGATTTATTAGATTATTTTATTACAGTATAAAGATGTCAGGGAAGAAAAATTTTTATATCTTTCTTTCAAAAATATTATTTACAGACTTTCCAACATGAGAGGAACCCAACAAAATGTATTACTCTTTTACAATACAATTAATACATATTTTATAAATCAAACTGTGAACATAGCACAAAATCATCTATATCCTCCCATTATATTGCTTTTTAAAATGGAAATGAAATGAATTATGTTATTATTAGTTTTTTGCTGACTGGAGAGGGAAGAGCAGGCATTTTCACAAATATAAGGACAAATAAGTTATGTATGTGGCTCATTTCTTTGACAATTTCAGACTGCTTGTCTTTCACAGGATTTCTTATGGCTATTTACATTTTCATTCAGTGAAAATCAATTACCTTCCTGCAATAAGCCTCATTTACTACCTTTGAGTATAATAGAAACACCATTAGGATGATGACATTACCCAAAAGAAGGGCACTACACAGTTGGTGGACATAAATTAGAACCCTTTCACATATGCATTAGAAATACTGCTGTGACTGAAATATGCATAAAAATCTGAATCTATTAGAGCTATTAGTGTGTGGTGCTGGTGATTTTGAAGGAGGAGGGGAGATTGTGATCTACTACTTTGACAAAATTATGTCTTTCCTCCCCACCCCCACCCCTTCAGTGTGTGCTGCTGATGCAATAAAGCACAAGTCCCCAGCTGAGATGCATTTGGAAATGCCACTGAGCATGGTCTATGCGCTTCACTTCCTTTGCCAAAGCAAGATACTGTCAGTAAGAGAGTGCAGGAAGATAGTGCCAAGCCTGCTCCTCCTTCGCACCCTGACCTCCTCTCTTTGCGGATGTATGCCTCGGTGAAGCTGCCACTCATGTGGAAAACGGCTCCTACGGATCAATTCATAGAGTTTAGAGATATTTAACTCCCATCAAGCCCTCATTGTCTTATTAATATTACTCAAAGGCCAACTTATTAGATATTTACAAGGAGGCGAAACAAAATACTAATCTAGAAATTTCCCCCTCTGAGAAAGGAAACTGTGCCAAATGTAGTTATTTTTTTACCAGGGGTTTTATAAGCTTAAGAAAACAAGATTATAGCTTAGTATAAGGAAGCAGGTACTACTTAAAAATTAAGTGTGAAAGTTAGATTTCCCTGCATCATCAAATCTATTTGATATCCTAGTATATGTCATATAATTTTTTTAAAAAATATTAGCACATTGTAATGGTATGTGAAAATGAACTGAAGAGACAGGGGAAAAGATGCTGCTTGCAATCAGGCAAGAGAGAGGATACTCTCTTGTGGCTTAATAATTAGAGAAAGAAATTTAGGAAGGACCTTCCCTAATGGATCAGGCTACTAAAAATGATGGCAGGACATTTGTACATTAAGACTGAAAAAAATACATTAATATAGCCTTACAATAAAGTACAATTAGCGCACCAGGTCATGGTTTCCTGTCTGGTTTACCTGAGAGGGCTGACTGGTATTTACTTTGATTCAGTGTTATATTTAATTGAGAAATAATATTTAATTAAATTCATAATTAGATGTGGTTCAGTAATTAATTTTTATTTCATATTAGAGGTGGCACAGGATATTATTTCAAATTTAAAAAATCAATTATATGAACTGGAAGCTGACCATGGTGACTAGGAAAACTTTTGCCCAGGTTCAGATGGTGCACAGATACAGTTGTTCTTGGCATCAGATAGTCTGGCTATAGTAATTTGGGCTCTAATCACTTCACAGTTTGATTATTACAGTATCCTGTTGCTGTGGCTGCCTTCGAAGATTATTCAAAAACATCAATTCAATATATTGGCCCATGTGCTGACAGGCTAAATCTATTTAAGCAGAATTGTTTCTCTTCATTGATATTTGCACAATTTTTATATAAATTTCCAACTGCTTTTTATATTTTATTTTTATTTTATTTTCAGGTTTGCGGTCCACTCCTATCTACTCATTTTGAGTGGTGTGCATCTCCCAAATATGAAATCAAAATTCTAAATTCTATTTTAAAAAATTAAAGTGTTGGATATTACCTAGAATGTCCTTCATGGCTTGAGACCAGATGTCCTTCGGGACTATCTGCTCCCAGTAGACTATGCCCACCCTACATGCCAAATACACAATGGCTTATTGAAGATCCCCCCTCTTATGAAAAACTTTGCCTTTTGATGGAAAAATGGTTCTTTCACCATTAACTAGGGAAGTTAAAATAATCTTTTATTTGGCTTTTGGGTCTCAATTTTAATGTTGTTACCATGTGTTACAAATTAAGGTTATGTGTTCTTTTTACAATATTTAATTTAATTTTAAAAAATTGTAATACTTCCTAATTTCTAATTAGTTATTTTGGGCAGCAATTAAGAACAGTCAACACTGAACAAAAATAACATAAAATATAAAAAACCATAATGATATAAATATGTATAGCCAAATAGGCAGAACAAGTATTCACTCACTCAGCTGGACCAATTCATTGAAGAAAAGTCAGGTCTTTATGGCAAAGAATCTATCCAAACCTTCAAAAGAGCTCATTCTAACAGGCAAGAGCAGCAATACTGAAAGCCCATTTCTTAGGTCCATTAGATGACACTGATTTAGAAAGAGGATCTGAGAATGCCACCTTAGTAGGACAGGCAAATATAGTCAGGTGTTATGACTCCCCTTCGAAATTCAAACAAACAGAAAGCAGCTGTTTCACAATTAAATCAAACGGAAAGAAGTCTTACAAGATAACGGCTGGCAGAAACCACAGCATAAATCTTTACTCTGTCTGGCAAACCAGTCCTGGCAATAAATCTCCAGCCTCAGAGCTTCTTGCTGTAACGTCTTCACTCAAATAGTTATTTTGTTCCTGGCAAAATGTACCAGCCCAGCTGTGTCCTTTTATACTCATTGAGGCAACGTGCTAATTTACTGACTTGCTCTTCTCATTCGCTCCAGCTGATCTTCTATTTTTTACATTTAACCACAAATTTTCCAAGTTCTCATCTCCACTAGAAGACTCTCTCAAAACTTCCCTGTCAGCCATTCCCGGCTGTTGATCAGATAAGGAACCAGAGGAGGTCAAAGGTCCTGACAATTCTAATACATCAGGTCTGTCGTCCTTTGTCACGTCCATCTCCTCATCCTGGTTATCAGTCCAATCAGTAAGCCAGGCCAGCTCATATTTGTCTGCGATGACCTCTTCACTTGAACTCATATCAATCACAGGAGCTGAATCCAAGCCCGGAGCCACAACAGTCAGGGGTAAGTCATCCCCAAAGTAACTCAGCTCTATACTATGTAGAGCTTTATGGGTGATAACCAGCACATTGAATTGCAACAAGAAGCCTACTGGGATTGTTCACAACTTGGGAAGTAGTTATCTTACTGGGTGTTGCACAAGATGCACCCATTACTACCTGTAGCCGGCATTCTAGACAAGAGTTGCCATTTCCAGATTCATCAGTGGCAGCCACGTGTAGCAAGCATTGCAGAATCCAATTAGGAGGTGATGAAGGTATGAATGACTGTGACCACAACTTATTGTCAAGAGTTAGAAAGATGACCTTGATGGATATATGCAGGTACCATTACCCAGGTCAAACTTTTTTTAAAGTTCAAAACAACAAGATAACATTTGGAAGCATATATATTTCACATATATTTCATATATATATGAAATATAAAAAAGAGAAGGAAGCATAGTACGATCAAAATAAGTTATCGTCTTATGACCACAATTGAGCCCAAAATTTCCACTGCTAAACAAGACATTTGTTAAATGAACTCTGCTCCATTTTATGACTTTACTTGCCACAATTGTTAAGTCAGTCATTGCAGTTGTTAAGTTAGTAACACAGTTGTTAGGTGAATCTAGCTTCCCCACTGACTTTATCTGGAGGACACAAAAGATGATCACATAATCACAGGGCACTGCAACCACCATAAGTATGGCCAAGCACCCAAATTTTGATCACATGACTGTGGGAATGCTGTCTAAGTTGAAAAACAGTTATGTCACTTTTTTCAGTGCCATTGTAACTGAACTAAATAAATATTTGTAAGTCAAGGACTACCTGCATTCTGTGATAATACCCAATCTCATAAAAATAGCTTTAGCCTTCCTGTATTGATTTCCTGGTCTGTCTACCTATTCAGAAAATAGTACAATTGGCACAGAAGATGGAACTGTGCAAAAGCCTTCCAGGTTCTAGTTGCTTGTCAACTTCTCAAGCAGGAGGAGGACCATTAAATTGCACAAAGATTTTGAATATGGAAGTGCAACCTCACTGAGAGACAAAAATAGAAATTATCCAGATTTGGATCCTTGGAAGTACAAATCTCAAAGCCACCTGGTCTTGCCATAGTTTCTTTAAGCTGAAGGCTTCTTTTACATCTAAAACCTCCAGACACTGAGAAAAGACAGAGAGAAGCATCACCTTCCTGGCCAGGGACAGAGATATACAGCTGATTCATTAGCCTACTAATGGTACTTAATTCTGTGTTGATGGATGACCTCACATAGCAGCTTTAACCACGTTAAACAGAATGTTGGGAGCAATATGCTGTAAACCACTTAGAGGGGTCTGTAAAGCACTATGAAGTGGTATACAAGTCTAGGTGCTATTGCTATTCCTAATGTTAGAAATGTGGGTGAAAATTGTGCAACTCCATTGAACCTAACAATGGTTTTTTGAAAAGGTGCTGGACCATTTCTTCTTCAGGACTGGTAGAACCATTCCCTTTTAATGGTTTTGTATAAATCTTGCTTTACATTTGTTCAGTTATGTTTTGCAGAACTTTATAATGGTATTTAGGTCAGCAGAAAAGCAGAATGAAATATAGTAATTTTAAATTTAATAATATTAAGCTAACATCATGTACATTTAAGATGGCTAAGAAAAATATTATTATTAATCTAATAACTTTTAAAATTACTATTTTAATAGACCTTTAAAGACCAAAGTCATTTATCAGAAATATTCAGTTTCTAATTCCATATTTGTTATTTATTGCTAAGATGGACTCCTGTATTCCTTCTTCAATTCATTGGTTAGATTTTCATTGCTATAAAACTGTAACCCAGTTGGAAAGAATCCAAGGACTGTAGGGATTAATAAAAATTTCCTCTCCATTTCATTAATATAAATGGAGCCAGAACTAACAATATGTTTCTTAAAATGTTACTTTTTTTAGAAACATATACATCAGTTACCTTATTATTATCATCCCTGCAAATCAGAAAAAAAGATGGCTAAATTTGTTCTGAACTTGTTAATGTCTGCTTGTATGTGAATGTATCTTGTTCTCTCCAAATAGCTTCACTGCAGGTTAGAACCTTTCCACTGTGAGCCATCAAGTTTGCAGGTATATTTGCTGAGCGTGCACACATCCACCAGTGCACATGCCTGTGCAAACTTAGTCACATGCTGAGTGCAAGCTGGCATGCAGCAACAAAATTAAACTTAAGTTAACAAATACTTATAAATGTGGGACAAAGGCCGATAAGAGACATCTTCGCAAATGTATGTATTTCTGCTATGAATTATTAAAGAAAGGCCATTTATTTTTATTAATTATATTTATTTCCTATTTTCCTCCAGGTGTTCAATGAAGTATATAGTCAGAGGCATATAAAAGGGGAGGGAGTGAAGAGAGGTCAAATTATAAGATTAGTGTTGCACAACTATGAAGCAAGCTATTTGTTAGGTGATGTCACACATATGTACAAAAAGATAAAGCTTGTGACACAATGACATGATGCTTTTATTTGTTTTGATAAACACTTCCAACTCTGCAAACATATAGATAGTTTTTAATCTCTTCAATTTTACCCCACCAAAAAGAAGTCAGGGCGATGGGCTGGGCTGAGATAGACTGAGAAGCATAAAGTCATTGAGTGAATTTCATGGCTGGGGTAAACCTGAACTTGAGTCTTTCCATGATGGAATTTAATTTCATTTTAGAAAATTTCTTATAAAGCTATTTCCCTAACTTAAGCGGTGATGGAATTTAATTTCATTTTAGAAAATTTCTTATAAAGTTATACCCCTAACTTTAGCAGTCCATGCATTCTTCCCACTTTATCAGGTTATTTGGTATTCAACAATCTAGATTTAGTATAATGTCTGTTATGCATGATATTGTAGTAACTTCTCACATCTTACAAATTTTTGAGAAAGATCTAGAGTAGCAATTTATCTTGCTTGTTTGTAGTGACTGCAATCCAACATTCCAAGAGGTAGTCTAAAGTGCATATGATGTTGTACATATCTAGCAAAGGTTTTCCAAGAGCATTAACTGGATTGGAATATCCACTGTCCTTCTGTGCTGGGGTACACATCAAGGACCCATTTGATTTCCCACTCTGCCTGGAACAAACTCCATAGATTTGGGCTTTACATCTCCATGAAGAGCCACAGGGAGAGTGTAAAGCCAGTTGGATGTAGGATGATGGGCCAATATCTAGGCAATCACTGGCAATGTTACTCAATGGCAATTACACCATTGATGAGCATAAATGAAGAAGCTTCTTTTTGAATAGGCCTCTCTCAATATATATAGATTTCTCTTCGGGAACATAAAGGGGATGTTTATCCATATTCAATTCTTGAATATTATTCTTGAACTATTTTCAAACTTTTCAGATCTGTCAGTTGCATTTTTCGCCATGAAAACTACATCTCTCTTTCCCACCTCTTAGGAAATAAGATACAATTACAAATTGGTCATCCCCCTTCTGTGGCCTGAGATATCTTTTACAAGCTGGTTGTCCCATCTGTGGCTCTCCTTTCTGTTTCCCAAGGTCACTTTTCCTACCACTACAATGGTGAAATTAATTGGAAGTAAGTAAAATATCTACGAAATATTATAATAAGGCTAAAGCTCTAATTAAGAGTCTGGCTGTCTGTTCTGGATTATATAAACTTTTTTTATTTTTATTTTTTATTTATTTATTTGATTTGTCAATTGCTTGCAAGATAATAGGTATAAGTATATACATAGTTATGACTACATGAAATGGGTACATATAAGAAAAATAAACAATAGGACAGGGACGGTAGGCACGTTGGTGCGCTTATGCACACCCCCTACAGACCTCTTAGGAAAGGGGTGAGGTCAATAGTAGACAGTTTTTGGGGTTTGGTGAAGAAACCACAGAGTCAGGTAGAGTATTCCAGACATTGACCACTCTGCTGCTGAAGTCGTATTTCCTGCAATCAAGCTTGGTGCAGTTAACCTTGAGTTTGTATTTATTGTGTGCTCTTGTGTTGTTATGGTTGAAGCTGAAGTATTCATTGACAGGTAAGTCATTGCAATGTATGATTTTATATACCATACTTAGATCAGACCGAAGACGGCGTAATTCAAGGTTTTCTAGGTCTAGAATTTCAAGTCTGGTGGCATAAGGTATTCTGCAATGAGTAGAGGAGTGGAGAACTCTTCTTGTGAAATATTTCTGGACTTTCTCAACTGTGCTAATATCAGATACGTAATGTGGGTTCCAGACTGATGAGCTGTATTTGAGTATTTCCAAACCACTTCCACTTATGACTGCAGTAACCAAAACAGGAAGTTATCAAAACAGGAATAATTGAATGTTCAAAACTGGTATATCAGCCAATAGGGCTAAAAAGTGCATTGAACTACTGAGAAAACCTGTACCTCTAAGAGAGTGTGGTATCAAGAGCAAAGCTATGATTCTGATGTTATAAAAGGAGGGGAATCTTCTTCAAAACAAGTTGAATATAATTCATGCAGACAGTTGAGCCAAACAGTCTCGCTCTCAAATCTGGATCCTGACTGAGTCATCATTTATCTATTAGCACTGGTTTAAAACATCCTAGGACTGAACATGATTGTAGTGAAAAAGAGAAATAGAACTCAATGTCATTCATATATTGTTATCTCAGTCCCAATCACAAGATAACTTTCTCATGAGCTTGATGTAAATATTAAAAACATAGGGGATAGTGCAGATACTTATAGAATCTGCTGTCAGAGCAAAATGAGGATCCCATTTTATCTAGATTATCTTCCAGAATAGGCCATGTACATAAGGAATGAAACCAGGATGGCATAACATAGCATATTGCTCTTCCAGTTAGAATCTATTCAGAAAGATTACTGTGGTTGATGAACCTGAAACATCTGAGAGATCTCCCAAAACTAATAAGGTTCCATTCTCCCTTAGGATAGGTGTGAATTGGAATAGGATCATTGCCAAACTGAAAAAAGACCTTTCAATAATGAAGTTAAATGTGCATTTATTCATGTAAAATATTTGCATTGTGCTTGAAGTTAAGAAAATCTTCCCTTTTTTTCTATTTAAATATAAAATCTTATCTACTTTATTCCTTAGACATTTCTGTAAGAAGAATTTAACTTTCATAAAATTGCCATTTTCATAAATGGATAATACATATATTACTGATAAATGAATTGCTCCATTCCATCATTTACATTATAAACAGTACGTATGGTCGAATTATTCATATTTTTTTCTCAAAATTGGCATGAAGACTAGGTCTGCAGTATGTCTGCAAACAAAAAATCATGACTGTACTTTTTCTCTCATTACAGCTCCAGATTTATTTTATTCCATGAAGGAAGAAAAACATCTGCTTTATTCCAGAACAAATTATTACTAAGGAAGAACAATTAAGACTGGGTTGTATCCAATACTGACTATCTGCCAATAAAAAAATAAAATGGTGGTCTAACAGATTTCCCTTCCACTTCAGTCCCCCCCCCCATCTGTTCTGAAAGCTTGGAGGATCTCTAGAGCAGATTTAGGAAGCATAGTGGTAATGCATAGATCACATGAGTGCAAATCTCCTTAACTAATGAGTGTAATCCAGTTTTAACCATTGTAAACATCAGTTTGTGTTCCTATAAAGAAAAGTGCACATAAAAAGTTTGCATGGCAAATTATGCATTTATTTTCTTTTGCTCTTCCATTTTATTATGTGCTTTTAATCAAAAGAGGTTAAAAGAACTTTGTACATTCAGGTAAAAAGTCTTAGCATATAAGAGTCCTGAAGGAAAAGGAAAACACTTATTTATAATCAATTTACTATGATACTGAAATAAGAAAAGGCAATTATAATTAAAGCAATTAGACAAAATGGTAACTTTAGCTGGCTAAAGGGAACTTAGGAATATTAAGCATTGCAAATGGTTAGCACTATTAAAATAGTAAGATAAACATTTGATATATTTTTATAAAATGGAGAGGCCATCAGTTCACTATTTTCCATGCAAATTGAAAAATGTACAATTTTTGACTGAAAAAGTACAATCCAAGAAGGATCTTAATTTCACTTAGAATGCCCTGCAAAGGTCTAATATCCAATGTGAACTTGTACTTTATAATTAAATAAATGCCACGTAAATCATTGAAAGAAATGTCAATCCCATAACTGGCAGCTGCTTTCCCTCCTGAAGGGGAGGGAAGAGTAGGAGTAGGGCAGCAAGCAACCCCTACAGCAGTCAGCAAAGTCACTAGTGGGAAAACAACAAAGGCCTTTCCATGCAACTAGCACAGATGTGCCCAGAGCCAAACTGTCAGAATCAGTTAAGATGACAGCTACTCACAGTTGATTATTTCCTTCTCACAGGTCACTGGGTGACAAGCTGGGTCACCATGCTTTGTTGGCTGCTACAGTTCTCCCTCCACAATATCTATTCAATTTAAATAAAGGTAAGTTGCTCAATTTAATATAATAATGCAAACAACTGCATCCTCACATTGTCAGGAGAAAACAAATGATACCCAGTTTTGTACCATCTTGAATTAGTTTTTCTGTGGTCCTGAGAAAGGGAGAGGAAAAATGGATTTGAATTATCTACCTCAAACAGAGAACTAAGTAATTTTGTCAAAATGCATGTAATGAAAGCTAATTTGTCCCCAGTTCAAAGCTTTAACCTTTAGAACATTTAGATGGCAAATAAATCATGAGGAAAACCTTGGATTTTCAGTCAAAAGAATCTGTCATAAATTCCTCACAGAGTAAAATAAAGGGAAATGTTGAAAAAAAAAATTAAAACATAAACATCTGTATGCTATAGTTTGAAAAGCAAAGCAATACTGCAAATCATTTGCTTTTAGTTAAATTTAAATTACAGGAATTTGTTTACCCAATGGGAATACAGTAGATAGGTGTCCAATTTTACCAAAATTAATGAAACAAAAAATGTGACTGATACTGAGGCAACTCAATGAAGTAAAAAATAATAATTTTTAAACAATTAATGTTAGAAAATAGTGTTCATCTCCAATCTGTGATAACATAATTAAAAAAGAATAACAAAGTCTTTATTTTAAGCAAAAAAGATATCCTACAAATCTTATGACTTGTTCCTAATATGTTTTAAATTACTTGGAATCATCTCCTGTGCTCCTTTTAAGTAGAATTGCAACAAGTACAACAAATAACTATGCATTGGATGAATATACTTTATAGATAAAAATTGGTGGGCATAATGCTATTTCTATTGCATCTTCTTGGAACCTAAAAACAGTTCTTGAAGATCAAGGAACTTTCTGAAATATTGAATGATTTGGCATGAAACACCTCTAAAAAGTTTTCTGTTGTTTGTCTCCTCACGTTAGAATCCCCCTTTCAAAAAGTTCATTGATTGTGCCTTTTATTGACACCAGGGGCTGAAAACGAAAGGCGTGGGAAATGCCCGTTGTTCAAGAACAGCTGCACTTAAAAGCATACCATATAAGGTCATTTTGATTGAAGACAAAATGCTGACAGAGTCATGAAAAAATGTGCTCCATTCTTTAAGTCCTCCTTTATGGCAGAATTCTTACTAGTGTAAAATTGGAATAATAAGAAAAAGCTTTATATTGCCTCCCATCCCCTTAGAAACAAGAACAAACAGAATATTTTCATATTCATATTTAGTATTACAGATCTTCACCTTTTAGCCATTTCAGAAGAAATAATAGGAATAGGAAAATATTTCCCTTCACCATGCTAATTCATTTTGGATCTTATTTTTCATTCATTATATTTACTCAGAGATTTAAAAAAATATTTTAGAGTGAATCATATTGTCAATCTGTATCATATTAAAATACAGAAAAATAATATAGGATGCATCTTCTAAAACAGTGGTTTCCAACCTTTGCAGCTTGGCATCCCAGTTGAGGGTGGAGAGGGGGGAACTAAACTGTATGAGCAGCCCTTGTGCAAGTGGTGGACTAGCACACATGCAGCTTGACTTGTGTGAGTTCCTGCCGGTTCGCTGCTCATGAAAGTTGAGATGCACACATGCATATGGTCTGGCCAGCCACTCGCATGGCCCAATTCCAAATAGGCCACAACACAGTAGTCCAGGGGTTGGGGATCCTTATTCTACAAAACTTAGTGAATCCACTGATTTTTTAAATGAAAAATTTAAGATGTTACAGGAATACTGATTGGAGCTAATGAATCAGAAGTGGCTCCTGGGATAATAAGAGTTTCTTCTTCTGTTATATATCACTTACCTCTGCAACTTTTAATCTGTTACCACTGGCTGGATTTCAGCCCTGCATTAAAGCCAAACATGCTCAAAAACACACTCAAAATCTGGTTCTAATCAGAATTCTAAATACAGGCCCAAAACATCCCAGAACTGTTTTAACCACAGCTGGCCTTAGTCATATATAATACTTGATATATAGTATCTAATTATAGAAGAAGTGCAATTGACCAGGAGAAAAGGGTAAGAAGTATAGATCAAAGGTTGGCAAACTCTACCTATCAAGAAGGTTTTTCCCAGAACTGAAGGCGATCTAACTCCACAATCATTGAAGTACATGTAACACAGTATAGCCTGTGTCTGCCTTTAAGACTAGAATGAAATTTGACATACTGTTGGCCCATTTAAAAATGCACTATTAAATCTAAATTTATCATATATATATATATTAAAATGATTTTTATTTCTACCTCACAAAGCACTTATATGCTTGTTACCTCACAAAGCAATTCTAGGTGGCTCACAACAACCAATAAAAAGGTGAATAAAACAAATTAAAGAGGAATAAAACCAGGCACTAGCCCCATCCTAGACCAGCGGTTGGGTGAACAGCCAGATCTTCATGCCCTTCTGAATGGCTAAAAGGGTAGATGTCTCAGATCTCAGATGGAAAGCTATTCCAAAGGCTTGGGCAAATGCAGTCCCACAAATAATCTGGCCCTCTGCCATGTAGAATTTTAAAGGTGATAACCACTCCTTGAACTGCACCTAGAAACCAAATGGAAGACTCTGCAGCTCACATAATAATGATGTAATTTGGGCAAACTGTGAGTATTAGAATTGCCCATGCTGCTGCATTCTGGCCAGCTGCAGTTTCTGATAGTCTTCAAGAGCAGTTCTACATAATGTACATTGCAATAATCCAGCCACAAATACCATAATGTAAACTAGCAGGTATTCAGGACATTATTCCACAAAGCATGTTTAAAAGCTGATAGATAGCTGAAAAGAAACAGAAATGCCGTAATACAAGATCCCTCTGAAAACTGATATAACAGTACTGATTTTAATGCTGGGCTTATTTCAGCAAAGCTCATATTTATGTAATATAAAACTAACAACCCTTAAATAGGCTCCATACTTTTATTATGAAAACTGTAAGAAATGCATATTTAAAGAAAGAATAGAATAGAAGCATTTATATTATTTTATATAGCTAAAATGAGAATTGAAAAATGTACATGTTTTTGTTTATTAATTGTAAAGTTCTTTTATTTTACCTTTTAAAGCACTTCAGTAATTTCATTGCAAATATGTATTAAATGTATAAGTGTTATCTTCTTACAATAGTCAATATAACATTGGTTTAAGACATCCAGGGAATTTACAACAATTTATTTATATGAATCTAGGAAACTGTTATTTTGCATATATAGAATTAATAAATGATAATTAAATACCATAAATTATACACTTTATGGTGTTATGCTACAATTCATGCATAATACGTAATGATACTTTGTCCTCAGTGATAAGTGTAGACATCAATCTTTTTTTAAAAAAACCTGCATAAATGTCACCTCCTTCCTCCCCCTTTCATTAGATTTGGTTAAAACTCCATTTCTCCTTGCAAGCCAGAGGGCTTTTGAGATATTTCACTAAGATCCAGGAAATCAATCTTACATAAAACTGAAGGAAAATTTCTAATGTCATTGAACAATAAATATCAACTCTGTCACTAGCTTACCTTTGAGCTGAGGCCTTAGGATGTTTCTCTTCCAGTTTCCTCACCAATGCTACTGTCAGCTGGCAATTCTCGCCTGAGGTACCTTTAGGCATTAAATGGGCGTCCAAAGGTCTGGAAAGTTGTTTCTCCTTGCTGTTGTGGTCACTATTTTCTAAAACCTGTGGAATTAACATATAAGGAATCATAATGCTTATGTTGAATAAAACTCAGCAATCAGAGAATTTTAATATAAACCATGAGGAAAATACTTTTTTAAAAAAGTAGGATTTGTATATTGAGTATTCTCTTTTGTATTGTTGCTCTCTTTTCTGGAGCCATGTATGTTAAATTGTAATATCTCCCTTCAAATGATTTTCCTCTGAAAAAAAGCCACTTGCTCTGACCTCGCTCTGGTTCTGGTGTGGAATAGGGATGTCTTCTGAATTGTCATCTATCTTTTGATGAAGTACAGACTGGACCTCATGTGTGGAGCATTTGATCTGGACCATCTCTTTTACATTTAACTCTTCTAGGTAAGTTAGGACAAACTCAGGGTAAGCCTGTAGTGAGAAATAGAGTAGTTGCATGTCTTCAGTTTGTAAGCAACCAACCAGTGATATACTAGTAAATGCATAATTTACTGCCACGGACAGGCTCTGCTACGAGTCACCAAACAGCTGATCAATATGCAACATGGTACAGCTCTACTCTGCTCTCAGCTAGCTCACAAAATTCATGAAGATTTGAATCTCATGAGCCAATAAAGCTAGCTGCAGCACACTAAATATAACCAAAATATGATTTGCTAAATGTCCTTTGTTTAATCAGTATTACAAACATATTCATGGTTTACATCTCATATTCCACAGTTTGAAATTATTTTCTTCAATCTATGAATCTATCCTGCTTTTTTGACCTAATTTATTCCTTTGGTTTCTTTATGCACAAATCTGCTTCTGTGTTATCATATTCACCTAATAATGTTTCTATCCCATTTTTCTTTTGTTTTTTCATATCTCCATTTTTCATCTTTAAATCCTGTTTTAGGCTTCTTTTTTATATCAGCGTCATACGTGAAAATTAGAGTAAATTTCATTTATATTGAGAGTTTTTAATTATTTATGTATTTATTTCAGATAGAATACTAAATTGGTACACATACAATATCGAAAGATATATTTCATATTTGCCCTCCCTCATTATGAGAAGAGGGAAATGATGGTTTTATCTCAAATTCACAATATGCTAGCTATGCTACAGTTGGGCAACCCTCTGGCACCTTCCCTTTATTTCAAACCTTCTTTGATAGTCCTGCCCTTCCATTTCTTTAAGAGGAAACATTTAGAAATGGTTGAAGTGTCCCCTTGCTTTCAATTTATATATACTGGTTGGGGTGTACCTGGGCACAGACAGATCCCCCCTGATACCTCCAGCTCAAACACACCCCAACCAGGCACCCAGATGAAACCTAGCTACCTAACTAATGATAGCCGTCCATTTACCCGGAGCCAAGCTGCACTAAAGGCCTCCAATAAAGTAACACAATGTTGCCAGCCAATACAGAGACAAAAAGAGCCAAAAAACAGACAGGAGATATTAGAAACACCAATCAAGCAGAACACAGCAAACTCCAAGACCAATAAACACAGACCAAGACTCCCAACCAATCAGGGTGAAGAAAAAACCATTCTGGCACAGCAATAGGCTGCTCCAAATTTAAATCTGAAACCACTATAAAAGCCTGACTCACAGATGAACACTATACAGAAGCCTGATGATGGCAGATGAGATTCTGCTGAAACGTTGCTACAACTTTAAAAGCACAACTACTATGACGTGGGAAAATACCCGAACAAAGCCGAATGCTATATATATATATATATATATATATATATATATATATATATATATATATATATGGATCTTTGGTTGTTGGGTTTCTCCCGATGTAAGATTCGAAGTATCTAGGCAGCGTTTCGATGAAGTCTCATTCATCATCTTCAGGCTTCTGTCTTGGCTCTTGCTTCTCAGAGAAGCACAGAGCCGAAGACAGCAGCCTGAAGATGATGAATGAGACTTCATCGAAACGTTGCCTAGATACTTCGAATCTTACGCGGGAGAAAACCCGAACAACCAAAGATCCACATACAAATACCCGCGAGAACCTCAGAAAGCATACATACATACATACATACATAAATACATACATACATACATGTCTTTTTTCTATTTATCTTGTTTCTTTACTTATTAAAAAGTTATAAAATAGGGGTGTCCTATTAATATGTACATATGTTCAAATCACCCTTCATCAAAAATTCTATATAAATCCTATGTACCTTTGTGGCTCTTTGCTGTTGGCTCAACTGGGTATAAGACACCAGTAACTGACTGTAACCCACTAGCTCTAAAAAAAACAAAATGAGAGTTTGGATCCTCTCCACATGTTGGCATTCATTGGATATGATTTAGCATCAGGTTAAACACCACCACTTCTCTTGAAGCTGGCACTTGAAGATATTTTTTCAGATGAGAAAAATTCAGGGACAAGTGAAGCTGATTCCCTGAAATCCATTGGTCAAGAGATGATACCTCAATTGCCAGCATCCAGGAAGAAGCCATTTCAAGTGCTACTATTGTATTGAAGTAGCTTCTCCACAGAAGCCAGGTGTCATCCGTAAGATGTGAACAACTCTAATGGGTGAGAGCTTTGAGGTCTGCTTGATATTTACCAGCCTTCAAGAAAACTCCTAAGAAAATAACACTGGCTGTTTAAACCTACATGAGACAGCATATTTCATTAATATCTGAATCAGATTTCTTAAAGAACTTATAAGCAAAAGAAATTAAAGATATAAGAAAAAAGGAAATATGGTTAAACACCTTTCGTTATATATGTTTTTATTTTTTATCATTGCAAACCATCACAATTTACACTGTCTCTGCATCAATTCATATCTTGTTCATTGTTCTTTAAACATGTCATCAGTCTCTTTTTGGGATAGCATCAGCTTCATTGAGCCATGATTTACTGGTCACCTCCTTTTAATTCATCTGTTCATTCTTCCTTCATATATTTACTTTGCAATGAAACTATTATTTATTCAGTGTAAATAACTAAACCACCTAAACACAATTCTTTTGTATTTATTGCTCATTTTCATATTCAATCCATATTCATTTATTATTAAATCATCGTTGGCAGTTCTTGTAGTCACTCTTTCTATTTTTTTATTTGTATGAAGGAACGATGAGGGCAATCTTTCAATCAGGTGTAGATGCAGTCTTCATATACATATTAAGCAAGAAAGCCTCCATATGCAAACATGTCCACAGTTAGCATTTCTCCTATTATCCTCTTTATCTATGTTCTTACAATTTATCAACACTGTTAACATTTTCAACTTTATTTTCATCATTTTTTTCTTGAATGTTAACATATATAGCATTCTAGATGAATGGCTTTATACAGGAGTGGGATTCAAAAATTTTAACAACCAGTTCTGTGGGAGGGGTTTAGGTGGTGAGCGTGGCTTGGTGGTCATGTGACTGGATGAACATGGCTTGGTGGTCATGTTATTGGCTGGGTGTGGCCAACTCAATATCACTCACATCGAGGCACGCATCTCCTCGCCTGGCCTCTGATGACTGTGGGGATGCTGCAATAGTCTTAAGTGTGAAAAATGATCATGTCACTTTTTTCAGTGCCATTGTAACTTTGAATGGTCACTCCACACAAGCAAAGTACCAGCAAAGGAGGGGGGGGAAATTCCAGAGATGTTCCTGAAACAGGAAGATCAGTCCTGCCAAGAATGTAATAAGGGTTAACGAAGAGGCAGTTTCTGTAAGCAACACCAGAAAGTTTCCTTCCTGCCTTCCTTACAGGATAAGGCCAGTAATTTCTTCTAACATCTGGTTGTCTGAACTGCTTAGAATGTTAACAACTGGTTCTAGCGAATAGGTGTGAACTGGTTGAATCCCACCCCGGCTTTATACTGTTTATCTATATGAATGTGAGTTTGAAAAAGAAAAAAAGCACTATGAGCTTATGACCACAATTGAGTCCCAAACGTATGTGGCCAAGTGAGACATTTGTTAAGTGAGTTTTGCCCCATTTTACAACCTTTCTTGCCACCCTTGTTAAGTGAATCTGGCTTCCCCATTGACTTTGCTTGTCAGAAGGTCACACGTGGTGATCATACAACCCCAGGACACTGCAACCATCATAAACATTACTCATAAACATGAATCAGTTGACAAGTATCTGAATTTTGATTACATGACCATGGGGATGCTGCAAGAGTTGTAAGTGTGAAAAATGGTCATAATCACCTTTTTTCAGTGCTTGAATGGTCACTAAATGGACAGTTCTAAGTTAAGGACTACCTGTATTACACAGACGTCTTGCTCAACTCTTCCCTTTTACATTACTGATTGCTGGGTCTTGGTGACAGAATTAACAAAGAACAATTCGCTAAATTAATGTTTCCAGAACTATGAATTAGTACTAAGTTATTTAAAGCAATAGGCACCCAGCTCTTCTATCAAGTTTTGTTTAATTTTTATTTTGTTTTTGGTAGTTTTTGTTAAGGAGGCTTTGTTATTCTGCAACTCAACTGAGTTTCCAAGCTTCAGAGGAAAGATTATTTTTTTATATTCTTAAGTGAAGTGATGCCTATGCAAAGGTGCTTTCCTTTAGTACATGTGTATATATGAATATTACCATCTTATAAAATTTCTCTGTCTGCTGAGGCAGGAAACATTTTTAAAAAATCTAGCTTTGTTTCAGCAAGAATTACAATGTCTTTCCTTTTCCTTTCAGCTATAGCTTAGACTTCTCCCATTTCTTTGGCATTTTGTGAACTCAAGCTTAAATTCCTTTGGTTTTTCATTCCTGTCTGCAATGGTTTGCCACAGGAGGCCAAATTATTGCTGTACTTCCATGATGCACCTCACTCCTCCACTGTAGTTCATGTGGTGTTTGTTTTAGATAAAGGAAAACACTACAGTACTCAGTGAGGTATCTAATCCTCTAATATAGTACAATTTTTTTAGTTTTTTTCCTGTTTCTTCCTTTATTAGTATCATCCTCATGGAAAGTGTTTTTGCAATTATTTCAACAGAATTACAGAAAGCTTCTAATGCATCTGCTGATCACACACACACACACACACACACACACACACACGCCTAGTTTTTTTTAATAAAAATTATTTAGTTCCTCCTGTTGTGTAACATTCCCTATGCTACTAGGCTCAAAATTCTCGGTTTGGATAACTTAGAACTGCGTCGCTTGCAGTCAGACCTAGGTATTGCATACAACATTATACGTAATAATGTTTTACCTGTAGGTGAGAGTTGTTTTTTGTTTTAATGGCAATAATATGTGCACTAACAACAGAATTATACGTAGTAATGTTTTGCCTGTAATAGAGTTGGGTTTTTTTGTTTTAATCGCAATAATATGTGTGTACTAACAACCGCTTTAAATTCAATGTAAATCATTCTAAACTTGACTGTAAAAAATAAGATTTCTGTAATAGAATTGTCAAAGTCTGAAATGCTCTATCTGATTCAGTTGTTTCAGCTACAAATTTTCGCAGTTTCAGTCACAAATTGACTTCCCTGGACCTTACATCATACTTAAGTGGTTAGTAGAGGGGGGTGCATAAGTGCATTAACTTGCCTATTGTCCCTGTCATTGTATTTTTATTCTTTTATTTTTGTTTGACAAATTCTAATAAATAAAATAAAATAAACATAGCAGAATAGTTACTGTTATTGGTATTATTTGACAGCAAACTATCCTTTTCCATGCTTATTGTCCAGGATGCAAATGCTGAAAAAAATCTTTTGAATTGGGTACTTTATTTCTTTAAAGATGATTTTCTTTGTTTTGTTCCTTTGTTGATCATTTCTTTCCTTTGAGTTTTACCTGCAGTTTGTCCTATCAAGTTGAATCATAGCCAGACTTTTGTTCACTTACATTATACATTTCTTTATGTTATGGACTAAGGAGGCTGAACTATCAACCCCAATTAACCAGCTCAGGCTGTCTTAACAAATAGCAGGAGCAGGTAGGACGGGATTCAAGTGACAAGGGGTGGGATCCCAGACCTTGGACATATTGGCCAAGTATCAGAGAGCCAAGCAGAGGCAAATTAGGCGAGCTTCTTGAGAATCAAAGATGTCCGTGCCTAGCTGAACCTTACCTGCATCATTTAAGAACTGCCACTAGCAATGGCTCTCTGTTGGAAACAGCTCACTAAGCTCAGAGCTGTGTTCTTGTGTTTTTGTTTCTTGTTCTGCTCCTTGACTCTCTGCTCTTTGATCCACACTGACTGACTAACTTCTCTGGTGTGTGATTGAGAGGGAATGAAGTTGGAGTTGCTATCTGCAATTGGGAAAAATAGCTGCAGCCAGGCAGAAATGCTTCCCACCCCATTTCCTTCATACATTAATTCAGCCACTTGCTATTTTACTCACAAGCATCCATTCCAGCATTCCAACTGCCAGTAATAAATTATTAACCATTCTCTGATATTTTCAAGGATGGGGTCATATCCAGAGACATCCTCATCCCACCCAGACTCCTAGCTTACAGAAGTAGAATGAGGAGGGATAGGAAGAAATATGTAAATACATGAAGATGGGGAAATGGAGATGAAGTCTGGAATTTGGCGTCTATTACAAGCAGGCAAGAGGACTATCAGTCTACTGCCAGGACCACAAGCTACAGTGAACAATATAACCTACCAGTCCTACTTGGAGTTTTGCTGAGAGCTTGGTGGCAACTAGAAGAAGAAGAACCATACTAAGACAGCACAACCCAACTAATGTATGATATTTTGGAAGGAGGTGAAGGTTATATGCCACTTTCCAGACTTTTGCTTGAAGTGAGTATTCAAGGACTGAGCATTAAAGGCACATTTACATGGCAACAGCACCTTAAAAGTCCTAGAAGGGTGGAGAGTAACAGTCTATTGTTGGGGAAGCATTGTGAAATAAAGCATTGTTTACAGGTTTGTTGTTTGTCCATTCCTTGGAAAGCAAAACAACAACAACAACCCACAGAGTGACTCCTGGATTGTCATGGACCACATCTATAGTATTTTTTTGTCACTGCAGTTCCCTTTTTATGAACCTGTGCTGCATTTGTGTTATATGGTTTGACTGTCAATTGAACTCTAAATTGCCTATGGTACACTCAGCTTTCAAACAGACCTTCACTTCCCTGTTACTTTTCAAAGCTGATGTGCACCCATGCAGCTGATACTCTGCTTGCCTTTGTATTTTATTGCAGCACTATTTGTCAACAAACCACTTCTAAATTAAATTTATGTTCCTGATTTTTCTGTTGTCATTTAGTTTTTTAGTTGGTTATTTGGGTTTCTTCTCTTTTTTTGGTCACAGATTTATTTATTTATTTATGCATAATTTTTTTAGATTCATGTTAGGTTCTTTCAATATTATTATTCATTGGAACATAACATGTAACTATCACCAGGCTATGAATTCTTACTTTCATATGCATCTACGGATTACTTGAATTCAGACAGTTTGACACAGATTTTAGCCCTTTTGTTCATAATTAAATTTTCACATTCACTTCCATACATGTATTGATTAAACCATTAGGCAAGATCAGAATGTCTCCGTTCAGATTTATACCCCTTCTGCATTCCAGGTTAGAAGTCTCCCATTCACACTTCTCTCACATGCCAGTACATAAGGGATAAGGTCTGCATTAGCAGTATCACAAAGCATGTTTCATCAATTGCCTCCCTTACTCCTGCTGTGAATACCTATAAATAAAATACTAGAACATTTAAAAATTTAGAATTCCTGGGCCTGTTCTCTAGATCAGTAGCACTAACCCTGAGGACAATCAATGACTTCATGATACATTACTCAGTACAAATAAAACCAATTAAAGCACTTTCCAAGTGCTAAAGTCTGCTCAGAGGTTTTCAATTGCATGATCCCACAATAGCCCCTTGGGTCACCCAAATCTCTTGTGTAGGTTATACAATACACAGGAAAGTTTTGAGATACAGGATGGTTTATAATAGAGAGTGTAGGTTTATAATCACTGACTAGGAATTCCTGTGAATTAGGGAAATCATCTTCACTAACAAGAATAGATAAGCAAATGAAAGCAAATAAATGCCTAGATTAAAAGGTTGTGCAAGAGAAGTTAAAACAGGCAAGATGGTGCTTATAGCATCATGATCAAACTCTGACCGCCCCCTCACATAGATATATTTGATCATGATGTTATAAGCACCATCTTGCCTGTTTTAATTTCTCCTGTAGAATCTTTATATGCGAGCCATTTATTTGCAACACTGTCACCGAAAAACATGGATCCAAGATTAGCCTATGATTTAAAAAAGGCTGCTTGTCCAGTAAAGGTCAACTTTTTTATAACACCAAAGTTCCCTTTTTTTTCTTCCCCTTGCCACAACTCCACCCAATTTTGTTCCTGCTTTTCTCTTTCCAGTGAAATAATTCATTCTCCTCACCACCTCTCCAACCTGATATTTCCCTTTTTTTTGTCTATTAGGAAAAAGGAGATGGATATTTGTGCATATGTACTTAGGTGTGTCTTTGTGTTGAGTGTTATGTGTCTAGCAGAGAGTGGTTGGAATATGTAGATCAAAAATCAATCATTTTTTTACATAAAGCATTTTATGTTAAGACAATTAGTTATAATCAGAAATTATTTATGTTATGGGGGATGCCTTCTTTTTTTTTACATTTTGGCTTCCAGCACACAAACACAATACTTATACAGAGTTTCTGTCCACTATAAGAGTAATTTTTTGGAATGGAACTTGTCCTATTCATAGTTACACATATAATATCCTCTCTTCTCTTTCAGAACAGCAAATAAATTTGCCAACCATAATTCTTTCTCTGTCAATAGTTCTGAAGGGTGGATCATGTTGAGATCTCCTTTCAAGATTGCATTTGTCCTTGCACAGAGAGTATAATCAAATCTGCAGTGCATGTTTTGTTGAGTTTTCCATTATACCATAGATGGTGCTCTGAAATAATATTCCCTCCCCTTGTTAACCAGATCGCTGTTTCTGTTAGTTGCAAAATTTTGTAACTATAAGGAAAGTCTGGGTATAAATAGGATTTGATAGATCACTTTCATGATCAAAAACCATTAGCTATAATTTTAGTATTACATGTTTTATTCATACATTGTGTTGCACTGTGTACCATACTTTGGTCTATGCCTGACATAAATACATACATTAAGGTACTCACACAGACACAGACACTTTAGGGTTCAGGCAATCTCCAGAACTGATTTCAGCTGGAGTTAAGAAATGGGGATATTGCACATGATTTCTATTCCTCCTTTTTTTTCTTGTATCTTACATAAGCTTACAAAATTATAAATAATTTGATTAGGAATAAAAATAATAATAAATATCAAATTGCATAATTTTAAATAAAATCAGATTTTGAAAATTAAATAGATACCTTAAGCAGATTAAAATAACATAATAAAATCCATCACTGCAAACATTATCAATAAAGTGAAAATTTCAAGCTTTAAAGATTATGAGGAATATTTTAATAAAATGCTTTTATGATATTCTTAGAAGCCAACATAATACTGCGAAAGTAAATATAATATTTCAATTATTATTCATGAAACAAACTTTCAACAATGCCATATATCGATACATTAATGGATTCCAGGCAATAATAAGTAGCTTATATTAATATGGTATTTAAATATATATACACACCTTAGAATGGATAGAACCATCATTTTCAAATTCCCAGTACTGACATATATTGTTTTTGTCTCTGAAAAAAAAAATGCTTCTAAAGTTAAGAAATCTCTAAACACAAAGATACTCTATTTATAGCACAATTCACATCATATGCCCTAAATTTACTTTATTTAGAAAATATATCAGACTTGGTTGTAGTGTTCCAATTAGTGAACTATATTCTAAATAAGAAGGCAAGACATTATAAAGCTGCCTGGATGGTACTAAACAAGTCATTAACCTTGATCATACAAATTTATTGTGAAAATAGAAAGAAACTATTACTCCCTCTTGAACCCCCCCCCCGGAGGAAATTGAGGTGTAAATGAAACAAAAGCATATAAATGATCTATGACTGAACTCTAGATTATTCACTAAGATACCTAGTTCCATACCATGCATATTTCAGATTCATTGTTAAGATGTTGAGTTCTTATTCTGTTTTGTGCAGAAAGGAAGCAAATCTATAACTATTTCCCAATTATTTCAGGAAGAACTTTCAAAGATGGTTAAAATGTTTAAAGAAATTAACATCTAATAAGGGTATATAATTTAGAGGCTATTTAAATATAATTTAGATCGCATATATTTTCCACTAAATTGTAACATCTGAAAGCAGATCATCTTATAACATTTCATTTCATCTCAATAATTGTACCTTTAGAATATATTGTATCAGTACCTTTTCTGCAGGGTTAACTTATAGCCCTCAAGAGGTTTGCCATCCTGCATCATAGCTCTGATTGGATGACCAACAGACAGACTGCCTTGTGCCATAGCTCGATTTACAATCTTCCCAGCCTTTCAATGAATGGGGGAAAGGGGGTATAAATAAGTGAAAAGAACCAGAAAATTCAACAATGTGTTACAAATAGAGAGGTCATTATGCCTGGATAACTCGGGATATTAACAGTTGGAAAAACTGAAACACTATCCACAACTTAGCAGTCAATGAGCCTTGCTCAGAATCAGTGATCCTCTGTACGACAAGGGTGGCATTTTACAGTTCAGTGCAAAATAGAAGAGACCCTTGATATCTTCATTTGTCTCTTCCCTCTGCATATTTCACAGTGCAGTGATTTAGGGTCCATAACGTGTCACTTGCCATACTTATAACTACTGCGTTTACTTGAAATATGTATGCACAGGGAAAAAAGTTCAGTGAACTGCAAAGACTGCAACACATCTATAGTCATTGAGTCAATTTAAAGTTTTACCTCAAGTCTAAAAGAATGTTGGTTAAACATCCATAACCACATCTGTTTAAATAAATAACAGCAGTAGTTCTGCAGTAAGACAACTGTGCAATCATTTTATTGAGGTTTTTTTTCCCTTTTAGGAATTAAGGCTGCAACCCTAAACTCTAGATTTGGCAGCAACTTCCACCAATATGATTAGGATTTGCCCTGAGGTAAAAATAACTACTTTGGCATATAGCACAGGTTATAACATTTGTGTAACAAGTGGGCTATTAAAATTATATAGGTGGATTATCTGAATTTTAGGTGTTGCCCTTTATATAGAAAAGCTGTCATTTCTGTCACATCTTCTCCTGTTAATAGCTCAATTTTCTGTTATGGTGTACATTCTCTCTCCTATGATACACAGGATTATGCTTAAGTACTTTGCAATGATATCATATGATGCTGGTATTCAATTTCATCATTTTACCCAGCAATTACTCATCTTACCATTACATTAACCTGATGTATTCTGTAAGGAACCATTTTTATATTACTATAATTAAGATTTCTGTTAAAATTCTGTCTATAATAGTAGGTGAGTAGTAGGTCAGTGGAACCAATCCACAATCAATGACAACTGCATCCTTATGCAGGATATTGCAAAGACAAGATTAGCTTGGATTTAGTGATGAGTTTGAGTTCAATCAAAATCTACTACCTTTTAACTATTTATTAAAATAGTATTTATTAAAATAGTATTTATTTTATTAAAATATTAAATCAAGGAATATTAAATCAAGGAATTACCATAAATCATTTAATGTCATATATTAACATTTCTATAAATCACTAGTTTTAATTCTTCTAATTCTGTGATGGCGAACCTATGGCATGCATGCCACAGGTGGCACACACAGCCATTTGTGCGGGTACACGAGCCCCAGCCAAATTTACCTGCACTGCGCACGCGTGTGTCTCCCAGATGATTTTCGGCCTGTTTGAGGCCTTTTTCAGCCTCCCAGAGGCTTGAGGGAAGCCTCTGCAGCCCTTGGAGGCTGAAAAATGGGCCTGTTTTGTCATTTCCAGTATTTCAGAAAATATCTCCAAAGGCTGCTTGAGCCTCTGGGAGGCCAAAAAAGGCCTCAAACGGGCCAAAAATCAGCTGGGAAGCATTGTGCATGCGCAGTGCAGGTCAGGGGGTGGCAGGGGGTATCATGTGCACATGTGCAGGGGGCATGGGGGGGGCGCACACATTGCCTTCTGGGTGATGGCACACTAAATTTTTCATCACAGGAGCCCAAGGTTAGCCACCACTGTTCTAATTCTATATAAATTATTTTTTTTAATAATTATTAAAATAATTATTAAAATAATAATAATTTTAATAAATTGATTTATAAATTAGTAACTTTATAATCTTAATAATTAATAATTTATATAGAATTCTTTATAAAATTCACATGTACAGTCGCATATACATTCTTTCAGATTTTAAAATCTGATTTCTAGTTGATTCACTTCTCTGTACTGAGATATATTTGAATAGCGACTCTATAAAAGATGAAGGAAATACCAAATTGTTGAAACAATTAAAAAAACGCTATAGATATTTGGTGCAAGCCACAATAACATCACTATACAAATAGTACAAAACATAACCTATATTATTTGCACAGTGACATTCTGATGCATTAGATAGAAGTTGCACTCCTCCAGACACTCATGTATAACAAACCTTTGAATTATGAGCACTATTTTTAAAAAATTCTGGAATACCTTTGTGATGAGCCATATATTTGAAAGAGGCCAATGTTCTGTGTCTATTGGATTTTGACAGTGATTTCTTCTGGCAGTACCTTTCCTGATATTTTCTATGGTAACTGACATGAGGAGAACCATCTGGGGATCAGTCTGCATACCATAAGAGAATCTGATGTTAATTTTTTTCTTTGATAGCAGTAAAGGTAACAACAGATCAGATTTAACATATTTATTTATTACAATGAGGTATCATCCCACAACAACCTAAACAAAGCATTTTTATACTGTATATACTGTATGGTGAAAACAGTTTGATGTCACATTGTTAATGTTTACCAGTTTAAATTCTACATACTTCTGTAAAATAATTCTAAAAAAATAATAATTTTTATATTTGGCTACTCAAAAGTAAATTCTTCTACAAATCATGGGATTGTTCCTAGATTAAAGCCTAAAAGTATGCAGAGAATTAACTGTATCTACTTAAATATGACTGGAAAATCAGCCAAATCAGGTGACTTTACAATAGTAAAATCGTTGAGCTACATTACAGGTTTATAACTGCGGCAATGGACACACTATTCAAAGATCTTCTGACTGCATTGAAAGTCATGTATGAAAGCTACATTTTATTTTCAGAGCTAGCAATCATTTCACAGAGGCATATTCGAGGTATCAAAGACACACACTATGGGAAAAGAATGCTCAATTTGATATTACCTGTTAGCCAGCTGCAATAATATTGAGACAAGAAACCCCACAGTTCTTATACAATGGGAACTAATCCCCAACAAAAGGACGAGGGGCTTAAAGCAACACATGTATTTGCCCTTTCCATTTTATGTTGCTATCAGAGGCAACACAACTGTGTGGAAGATGGTTATAGTTGGAATTAGTGAGGGATAGTATTATGATGTGCATAACTCCTGCTGAAAGTCCCCGTGTCCTCTTAGTCACACCACTGGCTTTAATCTTATCCTGTTTGATTTTGTGGTGCACTGGGGAGGAAATCTTGTTCCTTTGTATTTATTTGAGGTTGGTACCCAGCACTAATACCATGCTGTGCTTCAAGAGATACAATGCTGGATATTACCTGGGGGAAAAAACCACATAAGAAAGCAACACCATATCCTTCTAACCCAGCTTCAGATGATATTATGGTTCCCAGGAGTGTGGAACAAGGATGTAACAGATAGTATAAATAATTATATTAAGTATCACTTCTTTGGCTGCATAAGTCCTTCCATCTTGTGCTTAAATGTATTCTATCATGGCACAGTAGAGGAAAGGGTTATGTCATAAGTGAAATGGTCCATCTGATTCAGTAATCAGTAATTAACATCCTTTGATTACTATTTTACTCTACAGGAAATTCTATGAGCCATAGCTTTGGGAAAATATAGTCTAATCCTATCCTAGAATAGATAATTTAGTGACTACAGCTACCAAGATGCCCATCAGCCCTCCCTTAAAGCCACAGGGTGTATAAGGCTTTATTTATTTAATCTATCTTCTTTTTTTAAAAAAAATGAATTAATTGACATACTGCAACACAATCCCCATTTTAAAAGATGTCTCTGATCCCCACTTAATACTTCATATACAATTTTTTAGAAAAACTAAGAGTAAGGAAATAAAACTTTAATGTTAAAGAATCTATTAATACAAACACTGTGCTACAAAACAAAAATTTATCATATTATATACACTGGCTTACTAGTTTGTGATTTAAAATTTGGGGCAGTCACTCTTAACCCAACTCATCTCACAGGGTTGTGATTATGAAAATGGGAGGAAAGAGTACTGGATATGTTCAGTGCCTTGACTCATTATAAAAATAATAAGGGTGGGATAAATAAATTTTAAAATTTAAATTTAATAAGTAACTGTCTGGGAAAAATATCAAACACCTGTAAGGATATTATTTTCAAGGGCTGTACTTATCAGACAAAATGCTTGTACTATAATCTATCTCAAATCATTGATACGTTGTCAGACTTTCTCAACAGAGATAAAAAAGCAACAGGCTATAATTGCCTGGGTTACCTCTATCCTCAGATTTATGAACATGGATTATGTATCACATTTTACACTGTTGGAAAGGGTTTGACTGTCAATAAAGAATGAAAAGGAACAGTCAGACAGTTGAGAATTACTATCTAGGCCCAATGACAATCATAATGTGTAAGTATCCAGAACACGAGACTTTTGCCTCTTTAACGTATAATCCTTTTAGTGTTGTGTACATCCCAGTGAGCTTTAACTTTCAAAAGTATTAAAGAAAACTATCAACATCTGACCTTCTCCTTGAAATTAATTTTTATAAAGTTGCCCTTGAATTATGAAATTAGTTCTCAGAAAAGTGCTTACATATAAATGTGCTGATGTCACAACTATTATGCATATTTTCATTTTTAAGTTTAATTAGAGTAAGAAAAATTCATATTGTTGCTTTTTTTCAATTTTTTTCTCTTCATCAAAAATTATTAGTAGCAATTATTTCTTTCTGTTCACTATAATTAGGAGTGTAAATATGCTAAATTTCAAAACACATGATCAATTCATAGTGATAATAAACAGCAATGATTATATGAAAAGGAAATAAATTTCCCCATTTCTCCTTTTACTGCATTCCTCTGAACCAAATCTGTTCTAAATAGTTTTGGTTCCTTGAGAATAGTTGGAATGTGAATTGAAGAAAATCTTATACTCCATTTTGTCAACAAGTAAAGTAACTCGGGATCAATAGTTTTAATTTATTCTGAGGCTGCTATTTCAAACGAAGTCACTGTGTCTCTTAAGCCATCAGTTTAATTAGTTCTTTGTATACTCAAGTCCCCTTTTCCTGTTGGAAAGTTTTCCATATTAAAGTAGGTGAAGAAAATGTCTTATCATTCTACCAGCAATAAGTTAAAGATTGGCTAAAAGGGAGATGGGCCAGGTACATTAATAGATGCACTGGAATATTATTTATTTATTATATTTATACCCTGCGATAATCCTGAAGTATAGTCAGTGGTTTTAGACAAATACAATCATTAAAACATTTATAGACAAGTTAAAATATTTTAATAAAGACTCTAAAATATTTTAGAGTCACAGAATCTTTCCAAACCATGCATTGAGACTCAAACTCTTTTCAAAAAGCTGTTTTCCACTGCCTCCAGAAGGCAATCAAAGTTGGTGCCAGCTTAAGTACGAGTTGAAAAGTATTCCAGAGGAATAGCACTACTACTTACTCTCTGGTACAAAAGCTAGCAATCTCTAGGACAGTTATGTGCCAAACATGTTCTCTGCATCATACAATAACTGGAGATGATGGAAAAATAAGTTATAAGCTCAATGATAGATAGCTGATCACTTTAACAAATGTAATTCTTCATCAAGAGTCCAGAATCATGGACAGTTATGGTCAAAGTTTAATGTAATAATGGACAAACACTGAAGAGACTGGGGGCAACCATTCAACCAAGAGCTGCAAGAGTCAATCAAGCAATGTAATATCACTAGAAGAGAATCATATCTTTTAGCCAGGAAGGGCTAAACACTAATATTAATAATAATGTTGTAATTTATTAAATTTGTATGTCACCCAACTCTCAGTTACTCTGGGTGTAATCAAACTATTTCAATAAAATCAAAAGGGTAAGATTAGGAATGGAAAAATTCTGGGCAGCAAATGTCTCCCATTCCAACTTCAAAATCTTTTCCATTTTCTTCCAAAATAGACTGAATTCATCATCTGGGGAATCAATTTTGTGCAAGAAAAAATAATGCTGAAGTTCATTTATCATGCCATCAAATTTCAGTACTGTCACCTTGGGCATTTGAGAAGCTTCATATGTCTTATAGCTTGTTTACCCTGCTGTTAGGGTTCAGGGCTTAATATTTAATGGAACAAGGCTGGACCGGTCCAACATTTAAAATATCTCTATTTTTATCTTTATTTTATTTATTTAGTTTTGTTTAGTTTTTTGACATCTGAGTGGATGTATCTCTTCTTCTGAAGTGCTGGGTTACAATTACCACAATTTCCACAATCTCTGGCCAGCATGGGACTGATAGAGGCTGACTTATTTCTGTTGTCGACAGGTAACTATTTACTCTGAATGTTGATGTTTCCTAACTTCATTGATAAGATGCCCCTACCAAGCTTTTCTGAATTCAAAATCTCATCCTCAACATGGAGAAGCTAATCCTAAACAGGTATAATTGAAAACAACTCTTGGAGGCCTGAAAAATTTAATTTATATGTGAAATAATCATTGCTATTATAATATACACCACAATGTGAAATCCCAACTGCCAGTTTTTTAGTAGGAGGTTGGCCTTCAGATGCTTTGAGTTCTTCCCAAGAATATAGGATGGCATATAATTATTATCATTATTTACCTTATTTTGGAAAAAAAGATTGTCTGGTTCCACAGTCTCCAAGACCTGATGTTCTGGAGCCTTAATGAATTGAAAGTTCTCTGGAAATCCATCACAAGCTTCCCAACTAAAAACAAGAAACCAGAAGTAACTTTTTTTGATAAATACATTAATATATCATCACAAGTTTTTTATTAGTATGATTGTTCTAGTAGCAGAAGTCCAAGTCTATACTGGAGCTGTTGTTTTTTTCCTCTTCCCTCCCAGCAAAGGGATGTACTCTTTGTTTCTTCAATTCCTCTTTATTTAAAAATAAAAACAATAAGGAACTAGAATATTTTTTAAAAGAGGGATAACAAAAATTGAAAAATTCAGCTGTGGCACAGAGGAATCGGGTAAATTTTGAATGTTAATTTATAGGACTTATGTGGCCACCTATCTCGTGCAATGATTCCAGGTAGCTCATAACTATCGATACTCTTTTCCCCAGGCATGAGATCAAACAACTCCCAGCTCAATCCCTCTCTTTCCCACTGCTTGGGGGAAGAGCCAGGTCTTCATAGCTCTCTGGAAAGAAAAAAGTATAGGGATTCCTTGGGCCTCAGGTAGGAGGATATTTCAAAGGGTTGGAGCAGTCCCAGAGACCTTATCAGGGATCTCCAAGGTTCCATCAGGTGGCAACACTTAAGGGAGGGGACCTGGAGCATGCTCACCCTAACTTAGTAGCATAGACAGATACCCTCAGAGAGAAAGCCGCCTACAAATAACCTGCCCCTATGCCATGTAAGGCTTTAAAGGTGATAATCAGAACCCTGAACTGCACCTGGAATTCAAAGTTCTCATGTAGTTTTACTGGGGTATACTTCAAGGCACCCAAAACTCTATGTGCTACATGCTATCTCTTATTAATAGTTTATGATTGCTATGCAGAAAAGTGTTCCCTCCTAGTAATCTAAATATATCCTACATTTTAGTTCTCATAAATGATGGGGGGGAAACATACTTTTATATCTATAAACACTACTGTCTATTCTGATATTGTACGAGTATTGACCGATAGTAACCTTAAGTGATATGTATCATTCTACTGTTTGCACAGTGATATACTTTTAATATCCATTATATATTATCACCCAGTGATAAGTGCAGTTTCCAACCACATTCCTGCTATTATACAAGTGTGTTTTGGGTGTAACTATTCTTTAGAGGGCTACAATTAAAACTGTATAATCCTATGCAAGTCTAATCCCATGATTGATTCCTGATTCCTATATGTCGTGGTTGCTCCTCTCATTTGTGTTTTCAGGTTATTCCAAGTGTCAATGGATTCTTTCAGTTATTTTCCATTCTTCATGCATCACATGTTGAAGGACACATGTTAATAACAAAAAAGGACAAGGTGGCTCCCATTTCATACTGAGTTCTTTGCCAAAGGCATTACAAATGTATGTGTATCTCTCTCTCTCTCTCTCTCTCTCTCTCTCTCTCTCTGTGTGTGTGTGTGTGTGTGTGTGTGTGTTTGTCTTCTGCAGTCTCTATCTAATCAGGAAATAAATAGAAATAAAAATCAGCTTCTTCCATTCTGTGACTGAGAACTATCATTGCATTTCACTCTGCTAACATCAAAGGACCTGACTACCAAGTGAACAGTAATAGGATTTCAGTTCTGAGTTTATAAAACATAATTTATTATTTAATTTTACCACAACATTGAAAGAGAAAAAGTCCTCATATTTAATCTACCTATATTCTAATGGAAGCTGGAAGTTTTTTGAGTTATTCTTCAAATTCTCTGAAGACAATATTTTTTTAATGATTTATAGCAAACTCTGGTCATTTCCTTGTGATAGCAAAAGCAAAAATTATCCTAACAGTTAAATCTCATCCCCGGTTTTCCTTCTCTGATTTTTCGTCTATCAATTGAGAACACTCAAATAAACAGAAACGATTGTACCTGTCGTATCTAGGCAGCAAATCAACACAGGGATCCAAAAGCGTTTTATAAATAATTGTGATGCCATTCTTTTTTGTTGCTGTTATTTTGTCAAAGGTCAAACTCAGAACAGGATTTAAAGGAGACCTGAAAATGGAAACATCATACAAAATGACCATTTATGGAAAGGAAATCAAACAGTTGCAAAACTATCAATTATAGGTAGCTAAAGGTGTGAATACCAGACCTGAAGCTAAGAATGAATTCAGAACAAAGTATTCAAATCTATTCAACTTTTGATTTGATGGGAAGTAACCTCTCAGATAAAACCTTGTTAACTGTTCAGACACTTTTACCTTTGAAATTAATTTCACCACAGCAAGCTTGTCATCTTTATTAACCTATAGGTTATGGACAGCAAGGAAATTGAATTATTCCTAAAATACCCACTCATCTCCAAGCAGAAATAGCTGGTTGGAAATTAAAACAATAACCACCTACCAGGTGGTCATCTGCAAAAGAACAAATCCAGTTTCCAATTAATAATGCTATACTAAGGTTATATTGACATTGATGATTTTCTTGCACTGTAACAGATAAAGCTAAAATAGGAATATATCATGTGGATTATGCAGATGTTAGCAATTGGAGGTATCAAAGCAGATCCAACATTATTCCTTCATACATGTTTCTTCAAATATGCTAAACTGCGTGCTAATGTTTTAGAATATAAACATTAGTATGGGTAATCAAGAATTATAAAATAATGTTAAGAAATCATTTTCAATTTGAAAGAGTCATCCATAGGATATTTTTTTAGAAGGGCTTATACATCTCAGAGATAGTATTGTTTTAAAAATAATGAAACACACAGTAACTTTAAAAGAAACCTTTGATAATATTTTTTAAATTAAGATCAACAAAAAACTGGAAAAGGAAAACAAATAATCAATAAAAGCACAAACATTTTAAAATTTTATATTGCAGATATATTTACTGTATATAAATATTCATATTCAATGTTTTTATCCCAAAGAAAAATTGTATAGATTAAAGCAATCTATTAGGAATTAATTTATTGATTAAACTAAAAGAAATAAATATTAAGACAAATAAAGTAATCCTTAATTAAAAGATTTTACATGATCTTTTGGTGCTGCATTACTTTTCTACCAACATATTGCCCATACTTCAAATCTCATTATCTGAAAAAAATATGTAATTTAATTTTCTGGTATTATGTTATAGTAAATCTGAAGATAATGATAAAATAGAATGTATTTATTGTGCTTTTATAGGATCTTAGGACAAATGAATACTAATTCTAGCATTCATTATTAAAACCTGTTTTGTAACTGTTTTCAACATCCACTAAAATATTTGAAATTAATACTTAAATGTAGTCTTAACTATTATGGGCAGCCATAGAGATGACCATGGAGAAAGATAAAGGTAAAAGTTTCCCTGTCCAGTCATGTCTCTAGGTTCATCTCCATTTCTTGGCCGAGGGAACCAGCATTGTCTGAAGCCATTTCCATGGTCATGTGGCCAACATGGTGGCCATATGCCAAAGGCACATAGAACACTTTACCTTCCCACCAAAGTGGCACCTATTTATCTACTCACATTTGCATGCTTTTGAAGTGCTAGATGGGTAGAAGCTGGGGCAAGAAATAGGAGTTCACCACATTGAGCGGTGCTCAGGTCTCAAACACAGGCTGTCAGCTTTCCAGCCGACAAGTTCAGCATCTTTAACTACTGAGCCAACAAGCCACATCCCCTCCCCAAGAAAAAGTAGTTATAAAAACATTAAGTCTGTGAAATAAACAAAGCATTAAAAAGAAACTCAAACTGATTCCATCTTAACTCCCTGTGATATAAGAGACAGAGAAGAGAAAACATAGTCAGATTTTCAAGCCTTAGGCTACCAGGAAATTTTCAGCATTTCTGTTTCCTGACTGGGTCTCACGGAAGTGCTGATTGTTACATCATGGATTTTTCTAGTAGTCTATCATCCAAATATTAATTTAGTTCAGCCCCTGCCTAGTTTTGGGGGATTATCTATTTTCAGCTGGATTCTGGCACTTAATGAGAGACAAGAAAGGGCAAATTATTTATTAAATTAATTTGCCACCTATCACTCTCCAAAACAATTCTGAGTAAAAAAAAATCAATTGATTGCAACCCTTCAACAAAATTTACACAATTTTAAGATGTGTCCACCTGTGAGTGACTTTCATATTCAAATAGTGATATCTTGTTGAAATTCAACATTTTTTTTATAAAACACAAAAGAAATTTTATATGATAAGAAGTTCCAAGTTCTGTTTTCCATATTATATATTTAGGTCATTTTAAAAGAGTCTATTAATTTGCTATAAAAGGTTTGTATGATACTGCAGACATTCCTCTGAATGTAAATTGTATAAGTGTGCAACATTCTTCAATTACTCTGTTGCCTTCGATTGGTAACTTCTCATGTGCTTCAGAAGCAATAATTGCATATGGCTTATTTGAAACATAGCAGTAATTACTGCCAATTTTCTGTACAGTGTATTCATAAATTCATATTTAAAACTTAACTGAGAAATTGAGAAACCATGCAGATATTCTGGCCTCTGATCCTTCTTTTCTCTCATTATAAATATGAACTATTCAAGGAATGGGAAATAGGGGATTTCATAGAATTTGAAGCATGTAATATTTCTGCTGAATATATTCTCCATGATTTGTTGAGTTGTAATGTTGGAGAAAAGGCTATAGTGGGGGAAGCAGGAGAAAAAGATTATTGGAGAGGTAAGTAGTCTAGAACATTTCTATATGGTTAGAATTGAGGTAACAAGCAAGTTGAAGTCATGTCCTATGTAGCAAGCTGGGATATTGGAAAACTGGGCAGGAAGAAGGTTGTTTTATGATGCTTATGAAATTGCATTACAATTCAGCATTGTCATAAAAGTATACATTTTTTTACAAATGCTTCCTTTCATTTTCAGGGTTTATTAAAGGGAGGAACTTTTAATAATCTGGATGCATTTGCATTCATAATACAAAACTTCTACACCACATGCATCCTATTTGCCCTCCCGGATAAAGCAGATGGGAAACACAACTAGATGAGCTAAATCTACTGTATTGTAAATCTATATTAACAGAATCCTTACTAATCTAAAGGGACAGACTTCCTACCGCCACTTTTAACCATCAGTTGGGAGGAGAGATCCATCCTAAGTTTCTTTCTCTGGCTGTTAAGCCTGCCTTGCCTCTCTTGTCCAATTGTTTCCTGGTCTTGTTGTGGTTAGCCGGCAGCAGGTGTGAACAGCTGAGTAGAGCGAGGACTCAGATGAGGGGCCAGGACCATTAGGGAGTAGACTGCTGCCTTCAGAGATTATGGGGGCTGGCAGCAGCGATGAGGAGGTTCCGAGGAGCCTGTGCCAAGTACGTGTGCGTGCAGGGCTGCTCGCAGGAAAGAGCAGCTGCAGCAGCACGGGCAACTCGGGAGTAAGGCTGCAAGATAATGGCCCCTCCTTCAAGAAGATAAAAGCCAGCTGTGAAGCGGAGGTTCTTTGTATGAAGCAAAGTCGTTTTGAAACTCAAACCTCATGGACATTGCAGTATCTTAAGTTGGTTTTTGAAGACTCTTGTGTTGTAAAATATCTCTAGGTAACCTTTTCTGTTATTCTTGGCAGCCTCGCACAGTTTTGGTGAGGCTTGTGCTTATCAAAGTTAATTAGTTTGCAGCAGCCTTTCAACCAGGGAGTCGTAAGAATCATTAAAAGGTTTCTGTTCCCTTTGGTTCGTGTTTGTTTTATTGGAAAAGGGTTTGGGTCAGAACAGGTCTTTTTCTTTCCCTTGTCCCCCAAGGTCATCCATCCCTACATTCTATTACATATCCATATATCCGTGTTACAACAGAAAGTAGTCTTTAGTCACAGATGTTGCCAGTGCTTATATTAATGTTAATGGCAAAGTGGATTGAATGTTATACCTTCCAGCTCTGCAATCACCAATTCTAATCAATAGCTAGGAGGGCAAAATCTTGACTAAGCCAATAAATTTCTGGCTATTTAGGAACCCTAAACATTTGCAATTATATCTAAAAGGTGTTTATGCTGGCCAAACAGAACAGTACAATTCTCCTCCTGAAATCATTACATCCACTCAAAATCATATCTGGAAAGCCTCCCAACTCTCAGCAGATCTAGCAATCCAGCATGGTGAAGAAAAGAAAGTCATTTTTGAATATAGATTTACTGTGATCTAAATCCTGTTTGCAGGTTTACAGTAAATTTCCAATAAGCTAGAAGTTACCTGATAAGTGGGAGAGAATTACAGAACAGCTGTATTTGACTAATTGAATGTTCAGGTATGAATACAAGTACAAAATACACATACAATTTCTACAATTTCTGTTATGCGGGAAGAATGTATAACAATGACTATTCCTTTGAAACTATAGTTTTCTGCTTCATTAGAAAGCAAATTCAGAGATAAAATTGCAGGTTTTGAATAAATAAACAAAATTACTCTTTCACAATCCTGCCATACTTGCAGTCTTTGTTTGTTATACATTTTACATTTCTAACAAGCCAAATGCCATTGCCTAAGCCCATCCAAATGCAAATTGTCCTCAAAATACCCGACAATCAGTTCCAATGGAATCTTTTCTCACATCTTTCCATTATTTTTGTTACTGGCATTTCCATCTGCCTAAAATCTCTATTTTTTAAAAAGACTTTATTTCATCTCCTTGCAGGTGCAGTTGATCGCTTTACTTTACAGCATTTCTTTAATCATTTTTTAAACAAAATTATGGGTCTTAAAGTTATGAGTATTAAAAATATTAAAACATTAGTACTTCTTAGGGACAGGCAATGTAGCTGTTCAATGTACAGAAGCACATTGCTTGCTGCTGATCTCAAATATCTGAACATGGTGCAATAATAGTGGCAATTTGACATGCCAACCTATACCAAAATGAAATAATGCTCTTAATTGTACAATTATTCTGCTTCATTCACAGATTTTACAAATGATTCAGATGACAATCTACCATTTGAAATCTGCTGTTTTTTTTCCCCCAATGCTTCCATTTTTCTTAGTATAGAAGAAAATCTATTAAGGAGGGGGGGAAATAGAATAGCTGCACAATGTAGCTTGATTGGTAGCACTAGGAGCCCTCTGTCTGGAAGCAACCAATGACCCAGGAATTTGTGGGGGGAAAGAGATCATGACTTGAAAGGAATAATAGGGAAGTTGTTTCAATAAAACCAAACCCTTCAGAAGAATTATTTTGAAATGCTTTCTGCAGAGTGCCATAAAAGGCTATTTTTCTTCACAAGCTTCATGTGTATTCCACCATCAGAGCAAGTCCCAAACCATTCACTTGTTGATAAGGATGCGGGGAAAGAAAAGACAGACATATTGGAAATATGTCACAGGTTGACGGTAAAAGGAAATATGAAGTGCAAGCTGTTGTATCCATAAATTAGTGCAAGGGACATTTATGATGTTTTTCTTATTAAATTACAAGGTGCACACCATATACAATTCGCAAATTTTTATATATACATATGCATTCCAGGGTTGAACATAAATTATTACTGATTGTAAAAAAAAAACCTCAAGAAGCTTTTATTATCTCCTCTTTGATTCTTTCAAAGCTTATATTTCTTTTCTTTCCATTTCTATTTGAATGTAGCTTAAATGTGTTTTTATTAGTTTGAATGCTTCCGGCATTGATCAGCACTTTTACTCTTTTGGGAAACTACATCTCTTTTTCTCTTATGCCTGTGTAATTAATTATTAATAGAGCAGCAATCATAGTTACATATTGTATTTGAGGTCAAATAATGAAGCAGCTTCAGGAAAGTGCTTTCAAGTTCATTTGAGTGAATAAAGTCCACTACATGCTATCATTTAAACTGCAGGGATTGCCATTCAGGAAATTATTTGCTTGGAAAAAATATTGCTAAATAGGTACACTATTCTTTAAAAGATATAAATAATCCCATGGAAAAACAATATCTATGTCAACGCAAAGATGATGTATATAACTACTTACATACAGTTTTTAAACTGAAAACTTTTTAGAAATGAAGAAACCAGCATTTTAGAAACATAGCCTGCATTTCATATTGATTTTTTCAAATACTAATTTCTTCAATTGGTGGCCATTTCATGAATACCACAAAAGATCAGTGTTAACAATTAAAATCTATTGGCTGAAAATCAGAAACTTTTAATTTTCATAAATTTACCATAGAATTTTTATTCTGACAACTCTGGTGGCCCAGACTTCATTTCTCTTTCATCTTCATGATTCATTACAATAACTATATAATTAAGTTTGAGAATAAATGGCAGCTTCTTTTTTTAGGATAGCCCTTTTCAAAATAATTATGTAAGACACATTCTTTGAGAACTACCCTCATTTTATGAGCAATCACAGTCAAGGTATGCAGGAAGAATCCAATCATAACATCGGTCTTGTTCCATAACAAGACCATTATCGAAAGCAAAACAAGCCTGGTTTCTACAGAAGATAAATGTTGTTGGTATATTACAGAGAGATGTGTTTATTTATAAAATGATTACATTTTAAGGTATTTAGTTAATTGGCTTTCTGTTCTGAAATAAGATAAAATGGGAAGTAGCTGTAGAATATTTATGTACCTACTATTAGATATTTAACATTTTATTTTAAATGTTATATATATTATAGCATTTTATTTTAATTTTAGTCATAAATATAATTCTACTCCACTTGTGTACTAAATTGTTTGTATTCCATCACCTGTGCTCACCTAGACTCCTTGAATATCATGGAACTTAAAATTTAATAAAAATGTAGAGAACTGCATATTGATTTTTTTTAATGAAAGAAAACACTTATATGAGGCAACATAATATTTCTATAACTGCCTATAAAATTGTTTTTATTTACAAATAAAATATTTACAAATAAAAGTGTAAAAAAACACTTCTAGAAAATTAAGTTTTTATGAAAGCCTACAGATGTATTTTTATAGTAAATGGCAAAATATTTGGGAATTTATATATAAATTGATTACATAATTTTACATACATATAAAATAATAATTTACCTATCATATAAGAACTACAAAAATGTCCCATAATTACAGCTGAAAAAGTATCTTATGAAAATATTTATAACACTAACAAAACAGAAAGTTTAATGAAAGCATACTGATGGTGTTTTATATTAAATGGCAATTTATATATAATCTATATATAATGGCAATCTGTATATAAAATTAGGAAATGTAGATTGTATTCTGTAACCAGCAATATCCAAAAGATAGGAATCTGTGTATAAATTGATTAAACATTTTTTTACAAAAATATAATCATGGTGACTATCATATAAGAACTATAAAAGTTTTCCATATTTACAGCCAAAAAAGTATTTTATGAATACACTCATAACACTAAGATAAACAAGAAAGTTTCCTTGATATCTCTTTTGTTCAATAATTTATCTCAGTCAAACCAGGCTGGGATCAGAGTAATTCTGAAATGCATGGATTATCATCTGAGGAAATAGTAATGATTCCATGACTATAACCACATTTCTTGAAGTATTGTAAACGAACTATTATACAGCCTAGCTCTCTTCTATTTTTAGATTCAGTCATTCAGACTTTACGAGTTTTACCAATTTATTTATTTTTCTTCTCTCACTGGTACTTGAAAGGTTAAGACTTTATTTTTGAAAACATAGAGCGATAACAGGGAATTGTGTTGTCTACAGCTTCATAAATCTTGCTTAAGTTCCTTTTCAATTACCACCCATTTCTCCTTTAAAAAGGGACCAAAGGGAAAAAAAACAGAGGAGTGGAAACAGGTCAGGGCAGCCGGTGACAATGACAGGGTGATGGGCTTGGACCCCCGTGGTGTTTCCATCTGCTATCATTAAGGTGACTATTCAGACATGAAAAAATCCCTCTTGCTGTGCTGACAGGCAGACATCAAGAACGATGACAAGGCATTAAGATAGTAAGTCAGAGACAGAGATGTCATATTCCTCAAAAAGACTGCCTAAAACAAGACCTCTGAAATTTCACTGGAATTTACAATAAAATAAAAGGATTTTTTTTTTTTGGAAGCTATTCAACTTCCTTTTATAGCAATTTGATAACATCAACATTGCTGACAGTCATAACGCTAAACTCCATGCTCCTACCTGTAATCTTCGCCATAAGAAACCCAAATTTTTTGCTCATTCTGCAGTAAAAGAGGGTTTTTAATTTCTTGCCCAGTCTCATCGAACAGATGCGTAGGAAAATGACTAAGGCCTGATGGTTTGAAATCTGCTGAAAGCTGTAGCCTCTGATGAATCATGTGCCGTACCTAGCCATGGAAGATAAAACACAAAATGAAAACATCTGTATTAAATTGTTTGTATTCTGTAACCAGCAATGTCCAAACGATAATTAAATTCCTGTAGAATGTTAAAAGAAGTGTGAAATCCCTGCAATGTTTATCTCAGTGTAAAGTAACAAAATGAGCACAGGCTTTTAACCAGCAGGGGGTGCAACAGGATTATGGTTGAGCTCTGACCTCTTTGGCACACAGACTGAAAGCAGATGTGACAGTTCTACAGAACAGTTAGCATCTACTAACAGTAACAGCTCTGGATAAAGGTTATGTTTTCCCAGTCCACATTTGGAGTTACATTTTGTTAGTCTTTTTAACTGAGCTTGTTGAGGTTTGACAAGGACTGCTTTCCTGCACTCTCCTGCCAGGCGTTAGATGATCAATGTATGAACAAGAATAAAGCAGGACTCATTTAACAATTTCAGGACTCTTAAGGAAATATTATTGAGACATGACAGAAACTATTCAAACCCTGTACTGCGACCCAAAGAAAATAGGACTAAGCAAGATAATTCAATTGAACATCAAAACATAATGGTTTATTTATGATGCGGTTTACAGCTCTAATTTTAGTTGGTATAGCTGTTCAAAATTTCATTTCCTTTTTAAAGAATTGTTGATAGAGATCCGTCATGTTACTAGAGTGCCTATACTGTGGTCAATTTGCCATTTCATGGCATTGTAATAATAGCTCTAAACAGAGGCACTTTGTTCTACTCTCTCCTCCTATTTGTCACCCTTCTCTGCTTACCAGGCTCTAACATACTAGTTCATCTTCCCTTCTCCTTTGCCACCTTCTGCAACTGAGCATATCACAAAGGCCTCATATCCATGACCTTATTGTGACAGTATTTACAACAGAGATGGTACCCCAGTATTACAGAAATATAAACATGACAAAAAGCAATGCAGTAATATTTCCTGTAGTTTTAACTGCATTAATGCAAAATGAAATCTTTCAGTAACCGGAGCTGTCCATAGCAGTTAGGGAAATACGCTAATCAAAACAAATTAGTGATATTACTCCCATTAGCATATTCTGAAAGCTAATAGGCTAATTCTGGGTGAGGCATTATTTTTTAGCTTCATCTAACTCACAGAATTGTGGGAATTGAAGATTGAGGAATTATTTTTACAAATTCTGTCTGTTGTATTAGATTTTTCTGTGAATTTTAAAAATAAACTATTTATTTTGTTAGAATACAAAGATTCATACATATCTACTGATATCATATAGGTATTGATATAAATGATACAAGAGCAAAAAATACAAACCAGTTTTTTTTCCATGTAAGTACAACTTTTATATTTAATTTTCAGATTACTTTGAAGAGGAGGTTAGTGTTTTGATTTGACATAAAAATCTTAATGACACCTCCTTTAATACAGGCATTCATTCCACTGCTGATTTAGATAGAAGAATAACACTCTAATCTATTCCTAGTGAAATCCCATAGTAGATAAAACACTGGATTTGGAAGAAAACAATATTCTATGCTCCCTTGATTCTCTTGAAGGAACATTACACTATATTTAAACATAATAAATACAATAAACACATGAATTGCCATCTAGTACTATTTCATTTCTTGGAAATATGTTGATAGCGTTAACTACGGTTATATTTTTTATGTAAAATGACAGGCAATGTCTTAGTGTAATTATAAATCTCCTGCTTTACACTTCATGTATTATATCAATAAAGGAAAATTTGGCAGACAATATTATCAGGATTTTATCATTCTAGACACTAAATACTATGATTCCAGATTGATCCCTCTAAACTATCTACTATTTAACAAAGTATGTATTTACATTAATTTGTTAACCTCTAACATGTTTAGGTATCTTTCTATAAATAAAGTTAAAATCAGTTAAACCATTAAGCGCTGTTAATTAAAAAAAACTACTACAGCCAACCTACTGCTACCATTAAGAATACCTTATCCAATGTGCCCTGAAGAGATCTATCTCCACCATTTTTCCAAAAGACATAAAGGGGTATATCTGACCACAGAGTAATGAATGTGAAATGCTGTGAAAACTTGAATTGTGCATATCAATAATAGACTTGATTTATTATGTGATTCAATAAAACACTTGCAAATGAAACAAATTTTATCAGTTGAAACAAAGTAGAGTTAATCCTCCATCAACTGCAGTCCCATGTATGTCCACTAAGGTTATTTTGAGGAGAGTACAGGTGAAGGAGTGGGAATAGAGAAAATTCCCACAGTACAACCAGCTTTACTTGCAAGAATTGATGCTTACTCATTTAAAAGCAAAAAAACCCAACCTGTTATCTTCCCAGCAAGCATTTGAGATAAACTGATTTCTTAAGATCACCCAGTGAATAGCTAAGCAATCATTTGAATTTAAAGTTTGTATATATACATTAATCTATAGCATTCTATTATACAATAAATAAATTAAAAATATTTATCTTATGTATGTTGTGATAGCTAAACAGGATCGAGCTATCACTGTAATGAGGAAATTCATTCAAAGCAATGAACCATCTTGAGAATAAGAATAATGATAGACATATCAGATTAATTCAGGTAGCTATTTAAAATATATATGCAATTCAGTCCAATGTTATGGCTTTACATACTCTCCAAACAGAAGCACTTAACAGTCAATCTAGCTATTAAAACTCCAGTAGCATTAAAAATTCTAAACCAAAAAGATTTTGGTAAAGAGATATATTTTAAGTTCACTCTAAATGGACTTAAAAAGTCACTGGTAGCATTGTAAGTCAAGCAGGTAAGAAATCTAGTAGGTAAAATATGAGATGAACAAATTCAAGAATTTGATACATTTTTTTCAGCAAGAGGAAATGAAACTGACTCAGACAGATGTTATTAGATGGTAGGTTGGATACCTCAGAGATGGCATTGCCCCAAATGGCCTTAAGCCCAACACAAATTCAAATGATTTTATCCACAAAGAACTGCACAAGCTGCTCACAATGGAGGCAAGATGTTTGCAGTATATTGTGTATAGCTCAAATGTCAGTTATTAAATTAATATTAGTGAACTGGTATAACCAAATGCAGAGAATATAAGAATTTGAATCAGATAACATACTTATACAAAGAATAACTATAAGGATACAGTTGGATACTATAAAATAATTCATACATTAAAAATTGCTTATAGTTAGAAATAAATATCCTACCTTCTCCAGTATGATACCAGGCTGATCTCCATAATTGCTTTCCATTTCTTTTCTACTGATATGAACAAGTGTTTCTCCAGTATCTTTGCCATTTTCATATACCTTTTTAAAGAAACAGTTTTCATATAAAAATAATACATATTCAATATTTAAAAATCATGGCATACTATTTAGAATTACCATGAAAAATAATATCTTCAGCAGTCTTTCTGTACAGATTTTATTAGCGACATGGCACATGAAACGCTCACCATATATAAAGAGGCTACTTTTAAAATCATGCTGTTATTGTTACTAGCTTATAGCTTGTATTTGTTTTTTCCTCAAAGGAATTATTATTTCCAATATTGGTATGATACAGAAATGTTTTTCTGAAATTCTGGAACCATAGATTTGAGAATTCTAACATTGTCACCAATAAGTGTGAGTAATTTTCACTACATCAGTAATTTATTAAATTTATTCTTCACAGAAAAATAGTACTAGAATTGTTTTGGTTGTATTTGTTTAAATATCTGTAAGCCATCTTTTGGGCACAAGTCCATACATCTATTTTCCAGAGAAGGATGGATAAAGAAATAGAACAGTGGAATCAATTGAGGGAAATAGGGTCAGTTGAACTATCTTTACCCTTGCAGAAACAGTGAGTTCTTGATACTGCAATATCTTAATAATGTTTAAAAGAGCAAATGTCATTTTAGAATAAACTTAATAGGGCAAGGCTGCAAAATTCTGAAAAACCATCAAATGGTAGTAAAGGCTTAGAATGTTGTTGTTTTATATCCCGTGTATAATAATGCTCATATATACTGTACAAAGGAGACATTATTTAAAATGCTGTCAGCAATTTACTTCCGCTGAATGACAAAATGTACATATTTCAGTGGGGACCAATTTAGCTTTTGGTCATATTCACACATCATGTTAAGCCAGTTCAGTACAAAGAAATGGTATGCTTGCTTTATGATATGATTGTTTAAACTACTGTCCTTTTCTGAACCTGCAATATTTTAATTTATCTGAAATTTTCTATAAAAATTTCAGTAGTAGTAGTAGGAGTTTGGATTCTTCTATGCAGGACTCAGTTGTGTCTGATTTGAGGTTTGCTGCCAATTCTTTACATTAGTAAAGTTATAAATTGTCTGGAAGCAAGCTGGAATACAAGAGATATATGTTTTGCTACATAGATAGGACACAGAAAAAAGCTTTTGCAGAGACAGGATCACTAATAATATTGCCATCCCCTATATATGCCTATGTTTGGACCAGTGCTATGCCTATATTTAGCACAGCCAGCCTAGCAGTATTCAAAGCTATGAAATCTGAATTATAGTCCTAACTGTGTTAGTTCAAAACTGTAATATTCTATTAGCACACACGGTAAGATGGGGCTTATGGGTAACCACTTAATGACACTGACAAACAAGTGAATGAAGACCAAAGCAGCTCTAGTGGACACAGAGATTAAGAAGGTTATTACATTGATCAGCTTAGCTATTCATACCCACATTCAACCTTATTCCAGTCTGGAAATGAAAAATTCCTTTCTTTTGAAATTTTACTACTCTTTTCTTCTTTTTCTGGAATAAATCCAGAGGAAGCTCACAGAAAAGTAGAAACAAGAACTTGTACATATATGGACAAATATAAAAAAACCATAACATCCATGAATTGTAATTTTGATGGTGATTATCAGGTTATCTGGCTATGGTTCTAGGATTATGGTATTGGTTAGTGATCACTTATTTATTTTATTCTAATATTCTAATATTTAATGAAAAACAAAACAGAAATGTTCCAACATTTCTTTAACTGGCTAAGACTTGCTGAAAGGAAAATGAGATATAGGGTAATTAGCTTAGTTACAGTTAATGGGACTGAGTTTATTACACTAGATTCCAAACAATGTTGAAATTGGCTGGTGTCAAGCATAAATGTTCTGCCCCTTACAGACCACAACATAACTTGTTTTTAGAATGAAGGGGGCAAACATTACAAGCCATGGCTCACACTATGTTATCCGATTCAGATTTGCCTGAAACACTGTGGGGTGAAGCCATAATGTGTACCAACCATGTTTTAAATAATGTGGTGAACACAACAACTGGTGAATTGCCATTCACTTGTTGGCATGGCAGAAAACCAAATTTAAGTTATCTACACACATTTGGAGCTCCAGCATGGGTGCATATTCCCTCACAAGAAAGACTGAAAGGGCAACATAGAGCTAGGAAATTATTTTTTGTAGGTTATGAGGCCAACCATAGATCGTTTGGATTCTGGGCTCCAGGTACAGCTAATGTTTACTGTAGCACTAGTGCTAAATTTCTTGAGCACGTTGGGTGGCATCCAACAATGATGTTATTATCGACACCCAAGTAGTCCCTAATGATGAGAAAGTTAAACCATCAATAGCCACTAAAAAGGAAGAATAGGCACAAGGCACTGTAAAACATAAAGCTTGCTGTGAGGAATGTGAACTTAAACTGTAAGGTTTTATATATTGTCCTACCCAAAGGGGAGAATGTTAGGAATGATAATCACCTAACAGTTGGGTTGGCAATATATAATAATAATACTTTATTTGCGGTCACAGACCAAAACACAAGTACAACAAAAGAAGAACATGGGAAAATTAATCATGAACAATTGGTCACCAAAAACTTGACTAAGGGGAATTACAGCGTTCTCCTCTGATGGTTACAGCTCTTAAAAAATCTTTGGAAACCTGAGAAGTGATGTATGAGGAGCCATCCCCTAGACAATATAAGAACAAATTACTAACATTGGGTCTAGAAGGGTCTGTTTCAAGGAGAGACAGTAACTTAGATCTGCCTGCATTATACATAGGGCAATATAAAAGGACATGCTCCACAGTTTCAGCCTCAGCTCTGTCACAGGGGCATAGCCGCTCGTTAATCGGAAGCCTCTTAAATCGTCCATCCAGTAGTGCTGAGGGCAAGACATTAAAGCGAGCTAGGAAGAAAGCCCTTTTATGCTTGGGAATGGTTAGAATGTAAAAATAGGAAGCCATTCTCAGTCCATACTTATTTAATTGGCTGAAGATCAGAGGGGAGCAAGTTTTGTTAGCTCTGGCTTGTAGATATTGCAAGTCAATGTCCACAAGCCGTTGGACTACCCTAAATTGGGCGTCCTTAAGGCTATAATCTCCCAGGGCATCCCCGTAAAACCTAGCAGGTGTAATTTCTTCATCAGCTCCTTCTCCCAATGAGAAATGTAAGAGTCAGCAAATTCCAGGTAGAGGTAGCTACCAGGAACTGCCAGAAAAGAGCACCCGAAACCACCATTTAAAGGTGTTAATCCACGCCATACATTCTACTGATCAAGTGCCCAGTTCCAGGTACATCAGAGCAAAACCAACACAAGGAGGAAGACCCAGAAGTTTTAAGAAAGACAGCCTGGGTTCTTTCAATACAATCCTTGAAGCCCCATATCCATATGGGAATTCCGTAAAGAGTTTGTGCCAAAATTTTGGCTTTATAAATATGCAGAGCAGAAGGAATAAACTGGCCTCCTTGGGTATAAAAAAAATCTTAAAATCTGCTGGTGACTACAGGAGGCCGAATTCAGTACCTGGGTTTGATGTCTAGTCCAAGCACGGTGTTCTGAAATTGAATACCTAAATACTTAAAATGGAAAAGCTGCTTAACAGCATTACCATTGATAGCCCAGTTATACAATTTCCGGACTCCAGAGAACACCAATACTTTGGATTTGTCATAATTAATGGAGAAGTGGTTCTCAGCACAGTAAGACCCAAATGCAGAAAGTAATCTTTTCAGACTTGGCCTTGACAATGAAAGGAAGGCCTCATCATCAGCATAAAGGAGAAGCGGGATCTTCGTAGTTGACAGCTTTGGGGTATGGGACTCAATACGTCCAATGTGAAAGGCAAGTCAGATAAGAATAAATTAAACAAAAGAGGAGCCAGAACACAACCCTGCCTTACTCCATTCTTAATCGGGATAGGATTAGAAAGTTCTCCCTGCAAACCACACCTGACCTGACTAGAGGTCTGGTTGTACAAGGATCTAATTAGGAACAGAAGATGCCTATCGATAGAACTTTTGAGCAGTTTTGACCACAACAGTCCCGTAGGGACTGAGTCAAACGCTGACTTTAGGTCGATAAAAGTTTGCTACCTGGTATGGTATTATATTTATAGACCAGGTGCGCTAAGACAAAGCAGTGGTCCAGTGTGGCACAGCCCGCTTTAAACCCAATCTGTTCAGCACCAATAATATTGAACTCCTCAGCCCAAATGAGGAGTCTACATTGGAGATATTTAGCATACAATTTTCCAATGATGGAGAGCAGGCTTATGGGGCGATAGTCAGCTGGATTGTTCCTATTTCCTCATTTAAAAACTGAAACAATAATTGCTAAGCTCCAGGAGGTAGGGATCCTGCCAGAGGTATTGATATGCATGAAGAGTCTTGCTAAGAGAGGGATCCACCACTCGGGATTGGATTTTAGCAGATCAGGGGGTATAGCATCAGGGCCAGGGACTTTGCCTGACTTGAGTTTGGAGATAAGCTCAGTAATCTCAGCATGAGTCATGGGTTGCCAGTCAGGAACTGCAGGAGGCAGCTATGGCCCAAGCATGGTCGAACTTGTTGATGCCTGGAAAATTGCCAAGAAATGGTTTTCCCAAGCTCTGTTGGAAATACAGCAGAGAGGGAGTTCTTGATGACCCGGCAAGGAGCTGGCAACAATTTGCCAAAATAATCGAGTGTTCTTCTGCTGGATGGAGAGAAGTAGATCCCACTTCTCTCTCTCTCTAGCTTTCTTTTTCTTAGCAATTAGTCCTATATACTCCCGCTTCAAGCGATATTAGTCCTCTGGTGGGCATTTATCCCCTTGATTATGATAGAGCAGGTAAACCAGATTAATCTGGTTCCTAAGCATCAGACACTCTTTGTCAAACCAAGAATTATTTCTTGAATGATATGGACCACTCGGCCTATGGATGGCTCCTAGCTTCCTTTGAACACTATTAATTAGTGATTCAAAGGCCGAGATTGTCCCTGGGCCACTACTTGTTAGGGCCTGATTGTATAAGCTGAGACACTCCAGAGATGATAAAAAGGAGTGAAACTTTCTTTCAGTATTACAAGACCACTTGATCCTCCTTGTATATAAGGCCACATAGGGATCTAATATCTGGGGGCCCCTAGGGAGGTGTATATTTGAGGAAATCCCAATGATTGTAACCAGGGGGTAGTGATCGCTCTCCGTAAGGTAGTCCACATAAAAAGCACGGACTGCCTTTCTAAGAAGCTGGGATACCAGCACAAAATCAATAACACTACTCCCATGTGAGGAATTAAAAGTAAACTCACCAGCTAGATCACCTAGGGTACTCCCATTAAGAATTATCTTATTGTGTTGGGCTGCTGAAAGGGCTAACTGAATGCCAGCAAAATTTGTTAATTCATCCTTAGAATGTCTGGCTGAAATCAGATGTCCTGGAGGGTTTCTTGGAAGTAGAGTGCCTCAATTGATGGGGAACTTGGACTCCCAATCCGGCACTAAAGTCGCCCCCTATAAGGATGTACAGTACTGGGAATTTAGTTTCCATACAAGTAATGTAATTCTCCAGCATGCCCCATTGAGCCTTCGTATCAGCTTGCCTCATCGTCGGGGGAAGATAAACATTGAACACAAACAGTTTGCTGCATCCTCTCTTAATAAGGAGCGCCATAGCTAAAAAGCCACAGGAGGGCAGCTCCACTGTCTCCACTTTCAAAGAAGTAGAGACCAAGCAAGCTAGACCACCCTTAGGCCTTCCTGTCATGGATTGTCTGGTGGCAGCCAAGGAAATGACCATAAACCCTGTAGGGGATATCTTATCACATGCCCAGGTCTCCTGAAGCAGGACCACATCAAATGAGTAAATATAGTTGGCGAATTCTGTGGTACCACACCTTCTCCCCCAACCTATGTTCCACGAAAGGTACTTAAGTGTGCGGGTGTGTGTGCCAGATTTAATAGTCATTCTGTGTGATCAATTTTTTTCCAGAGTGCCCTTCAGATCTGAAAAGATACACCCGTTGTTAAGTGGCAGGGTCATCCTCTTAGGAGGCAGAGACAGGGAAGGAGGGACGGGAGGCGAGCCTTGTTCATGGGGCTGAAAGGTTCTAAACACACTCCAGTTTGTACTTGTGGCATTAATTGGTTGCTTAGCTGGCAAGTATTCAGCAGCATCAACAGACGGAGTTTGAAGTAGCCGTGGATCTTTAAATTTACGAATTAGACATTCTGGAGAAAGCGCCAAGGGAGCTTCCATTGGTAAATCAGTATAGATTCCCTGGAGTCCAAGGGAGCCCTTATCAGGTAGTGAAAGACTCCAGAGCTTGGATTTAACTGCATCCAGACGCTTTATGATTTGGGCCCTTTCTGGTTGTGGAAGCGCACAAAAGGAGTCGAAGAGCTGTGTCTCCTCCTGGTTCCAGACATAAGTCAGTGTCATAAATAGATGGAATCCCAGAGGCACTGACCTGGGGCTTATTTACTAAGGAACCTTGAGTGCCCTGGGCTGGTGTCACTTCCTTTGGGGCCATTTCTTCCCAGCTGATCAAGTCAATGGAAGCTTCCTGGTAAAATGTTACTAGTTGCGGGGGGTTAATTTGACCAGTTGTAGGAGGAACAGTCAGGCTACCATCTGAGAGGACGCCAACTGGAGATTTTGCGGGAATAGGTGTATAATTAATACGTGATGTAGTATCCGAGATGGCTGCTGGGGATCTTTTGGGGGCAATAAATCTCCTGCCACTCACAAATTGTCGATTATTCAAGAGTGGCTTAATCAATATATCTTTGAAGACTCTTCTTGGCAGAATGCCAAAAGATCTTAACAGGGATCCTCTTCTGAAAAATAGTTTTGGGGTGTTAGAGTTGTCAAAACTGACTGCAGTATTCAGGAGAGGGTAAAAATTCAACCTTCTTCAAATCATCAGCTTTTAGCCCCAATAACTGTAATATATGGCCCCTCGCCAGCTGTGTTGAACCCCATTAATTGGGGTGGCCATTAATGGGATTAATGATGAGGGCCACCTGTTTTGACTGTAGGACCAGGTGACTGTTTGCGTCAAAAGATGTAAAGTTCAAACAATTGGTAGGATTACATTGGCCAGTGCTTTTGCTGAGGCTTGGCAGGGAGAACCCTGCCGCTGCATCAGGCTGCCAAGCGGTCAACCCAGGGCACCCACTGGTAGTCCAGGAAACTAAGTAGTTTAAAGTACTTAATATTTTATCAAACTGGAGCTGAATGCTCACTGTAGTTTCTGCAACCAAGAAACATTGCTGAGCCAAAAGTTCTGTAAGGGCGGGCTCATTTAAGGATTGGTTGGGGGTCGTAGTTTTAGATAAGCCTTTGTTCTTAAGTCGGAGGTGATGCCCTCAACCGTCGGAAGATCGTGACAACTGGAAGCAGCCAGACAAAAGGGAGCAGGAGCTTTCAAACCGAGAGGCCAAGCTAAAACAAAGTCCTCAAACTTGGATTGCTTCAGATAAGGTTGAAGAACCAGGTCAGTAAGAGATCTGCTCTTTTTCTTTGTCTTCATTATATTAAGTAGCACAATAGAGGAGGAGCTGTCTAATATAGCATAGAGTCTAGTAACTGAAACAAGTCCTAAATCCAGAGGAAAAGGAATCAGGAGTCAAGAAGAAACGAGTCCTAATTCAAACAATGACAGAGCTCCTCACAAGTATACCAAAGATCCTGCCCTCCCGACAGGGCAGAGAACATGAGTAAATAAAAATGATAAAATAATAAAAAATAGTGGATAAAACTAGAATAAATCAGATAAGAGAACTCACATCAAAGCTAGGCATTGCTAGACTTCCAGCTAAAGGAGTAAGATCTGTAGAACAACACCAACAGAGAAGCAGCAGCAAGGCCCTCCTATAGCTGAGGCCCAGCTCAGGCTTTTTTAAAAATACCGGTTGGCAATATATAAACCAGGATAGTCATTTAATACTGTTGTATCTTTAAGAGAATGTTGCAATTGTGATTGGTTGAGGTTCCTCCAATGGCCATAAGATGGACCCAGAAACCTGGTTTGTTCTTTTTTGCATTTCCTTTGCTTTTCTTTTAACTTTTGCCTGATCGTCATTCTGCTTGAATTGCTGAGTCTTGCAACTATTCGCAAATTCCATTTACTGAACTTTGTTTATGATACTGGTAAAGAAAAGGACTTCGCTTTTGGATTATCCCTGGACTGATTATTTTGAATACTAACTGCTTTAACTGCGTATGATTTGGACTGTTTGTTGGACTTCGTTTACCCATTTACAGGAAGTAAAACTTACATTTTACTATTCAGTGTATCTGTGTGCTGGTTGTGTGTTATTCATCACCACTCTCACTATGTTTCCCTGAGTGCACTCATTCTCCTAACGGGGAATACTTCAACACTTACGATTTATATTGACTGTTTCCTAGTATGATTTGATTGCTTATTGTACCCTATGACTATTATTAAGTGTTGCACTTTATGAATCTTGACTCTTGGCGAATGTATCTTCTTTTATGTATACTGAGAGCATTTGCACCAAGACAAATTCCTTGTGTGTCCAATCACACTTGGCCAATAAAGAATTCTATTCTATTCTATTCTATTCTAGGCTTTGTACAGATTTAATAAATAAATAAAATCTGATTAGCATTACAGTACATTTACACTTTGGAACCACACTCTCATTGAAGTCTTGCATCTGCTGTCTCACACTTCTATAACAAATTTGATTAGAACACTAGTGCTATAACATATTCTCCATTTGAAAATACAAAAATACAATGGAATATCTCTACAGATATTTCCAATGCAGTTGCCAACTGGAAAAAAATAGTGATGAGACAAATGGCAGCATTAGTTCTTCCACCATACTAAACAGTTAAAGTTCTGTTAAGTTAAACTTCACAGTAGGTTTTACACTAACAATTTATTATTTCCTGTATTACTGCCAAAACCATTTCCTACTCAGGTTCAGAGAAGTGGAAATAGACATAGTAATACAAAAACAGAGAAGAATGATAGTGCTTAAGCTGAACTGATGCTTTGCCTTTTCTTTTATATAAATCCTGGATTCCCTTAAAATATAAGATCTCAGACTAAACATACACAATGCAAAAGAGGTTTTATATTTAACTGCACAGAAATTAATCATCCTCATCTACAGTCTGAGCAATTTCATACAACTTACCAATAAACAAGTTCCTTCTTGATTATAAATTCAAAACTGAACAAGTAACTTGGAAAATTGCTATTTTCTCTTTTTTGTTAAGTTCATTAAGTAACAATACCAGAGGGATTTAATACAAAACCATTGACTTGACTGCTCTCAGCCTTCTTAATATCTCCATATCTGCAGAATGTCCTCAGGCTTATATAACATTTTAGGAAGAGGAACATGCAAGTGCCTGGAGCATCCATCAGCAGCAGGTATAGCAGAAAATAAAGTGAGCTGATAGAAGAGCATCAAATATGTGACCCAAGTATCTTGCCAAGAAGAACAGGATTGTCAGGGATATCCAAGCAAAGAAATAAATGAAGGAATCTCTAGAAAGATTTTGTTCAGGGCTTCCTCATATCTGGCATGAACAGTCCATGGTTTTCTTCATTGGTTTCTAATCTAATTATGTCCATAATTGTATTACATAAACTTTGTTTATTTCAGATGCTACTCAAACATTTCTGAATATTTCTGTCAATCAGTCAATCAAATCCCTCAATGAGGATCAGTCTTAGATTTAGCATTGCTGTTGCCATCTTTAAATTTATGTTAGATTGGTTTAATTTGTTTATTTAATATTTTGTCTTATGTTGTTTTATTTACTTTACATTATTGCAATTATTACAATTACTACATTTTTATATTTTGGTATTTCTATCATTTTCACTAGTAATTGTCAAACTACTAAATTTTATTTATATTTATCATGATTTTTAGAAATTGTTTATTTTATGTAGATGCAGTAGTGTTGAAGGAAGGAAGTAAAAAAGTAAATTCAGTTGTCTATAAACATTTAAACATATAAATATAAACATTTAAACATGTGTTTAAATTCTCATTCAAATATGAATGTACTGTTTTTAAATAGTTTTGTACTCTAATCCAAAAAAGAAGTTTTCTTCTAATATAAAAGTATATTCATTATTCTCTATTCTAATTCCAGGTTATATTAGCATAATTATGTTAATCTTGGAAGAAAATAGGCAAATCAGAATGTCTGGAACAAAACCTTATTATATGTTTTCTGATTAACTTCAAAAAGAGTTAAGCTACATGGCTATCACTGTTGGTCTTCTAGGTTTGTTTAACATACTTTTTTAAAAAATAAACATCCTAGTGGAATTATGGACATTGAAACATTGCTGATGGATAGAATTGTAATAGCAGAAAAAATGCTGCAAATATGACTGCACAGTACAGAATATGATCATACTTATGATAGCAGAGAAGGCTTATTTATATTATGCCTAATTTAATCATGTGTTTCAAAACCTTCTAATATGTGAACTGGTGATTACTTTGACAAGTTTGCAAGAGACTTGCTGAATACTTGAGTTACATTGGTGCCAAATTTTAGAGAAACTTGGCTGAGGTATCCAAAGCACAACCTGTTCAAGTTTTATGAAATCACTACTTGTTGTGGTCTAAGAATACAGATAAAGCACTTGTAGCTGCAAAACTAATTGTCTGTTCTCTTAACCTATGCCATAACCACAACTGTTTGTTGATTCTAGATAAGAATGAGAAATAGAACTTGGTTTCTAAATAGGATAATTATGGTTTTTTTTTCCTGTTTTGGTGGCTTTGATAGAAAATTAGCTAGGCTGAGTAGGCCACTAATTTGAACTAGTGTTCTACTTCTATATTCTTATCTTTAAAATCACAGAAGAGCAGCACAGGAACTATTTATTTATTTATGATGTAATTATGGAAGAAGATGATAGAAAATTGAGAATGGAGGCATTGCAATCAATCAATGATTTGTGCATCTCCTTATGAGGACTGAAGAGGTAACGCCTGATGTGATGTCTTAGCACATAATATTTCCTTGGTTATTATTCAAGGATCCATCCAGCAGTTTCAAACCATTATTCAGTTTATGCTTCTTTTATTTTATTTTATTTTTGGTTTTGAAATAATTGCAGTCATTGGCTTGTTGAAAACACCATAATCTTCCAGATTAAAAAATGAAGTACTTGCAAGGTTTCTTTTTTCGAAATAGTTGAAAAAACAAAATATTGCAAATATAATACCACATTTGTTTACTGTTTTTGGAATACTGCCAAGATAGGAAAAGAAATACTCCCTGGAATCAGGCTTGATTTTTGATAGTAATATGGAAGTGGTTAGTTAGTTATGGTCCTGTTCTGGAATGTACCTCAAGGGGGAAAACCAGTAATGGACTAGTATATATACCTGTCTACATCGTGAGCATAGAATTAAAATAATCATGATAAATTTTCAACTTACTCTATAGGCAGTACTTCAAAGCAGTATGTCTATCCTTCTTTACTATACTTAATCCATAATCCATGATGGATGATACTGTTTTAACTACTCTATAAATTAACCAGCTAATTTACATTTTTAGTGTTGACAATTTTAATCAGTAAGTTTACTGCAAAGAAATGTGATACACTTCACTGTTGCATTATTGTTGTTGCAGTATGTGACATTCATAACTGTATCCATTAGGTGAAGAACAGCCCTTACAAGTGTCAAGGCGGCTTTCAATAAATTTATAATGCCCATCTAATTAATGCTGGGCATCCCAACTTTAAAACTAGATAACTGTAAGCAAAAGAACAAACCTTTTCCTTAGAACAATCAAAATTAAACATTGGAGATTTGCAGGAAATTACCGAACAGATGCTTTAAATAAACACAGGTGAAAAATAAGTGATTAGTAAACTCTACCCACCTTTAACTGCAGCCCTTGCAAAGGAAAAGTAGGGAGTTCTTTAATATGTTGGTAGACATAAGAAGAACATTGTTCCTGCTCAGCCTGTAACTGAGGGGCAAGTTTAGAAAGATGACCTTTGTAGCTCTTGATGACTGCCTGCAATTCATCAATCAAGTTGTGCACCTGAAGGGTTAAATTATGAGAGCTGTTAGCAAGAGGCAATTGTTGATGTCACACCTATTAGAATTCTCATTACAAATCTGATTGAGATGTAATTTTAGTCTGACAGAAAATAAAGAATGTATGTCTCTCTCCTATAAACATCTACGTATTATGGAACAAAAGCCTTGATAAAAATGGCAATGAAAGAAATAAAATATATGATTCTTAATTAAAAATGAAAAGATGTTTTAATATTACCTGCAATCCTTTTAAGTGTTTAGTTAATTTTTTAAGTAAATGTTTTCAATAGCTAACAAAAACACACTAAGGACAACAATTTGCTATTTCTATACTGCCCAACAAAGCACTTAAAGGAAGATAAATAATAGTTTTTATGAGGATGGTCAACTGTATACCGAAAGTCCCTCTCTGAGGAAGAGGGGTATTAAAAATGTGAAAAATAAATTCATACTCATTATGACTACAGGAATTCAAAGCAAAGTACATAGCCCTCTGTTCTCTCCATTTTCCCCAAAACAAAATTCATGTGAGGTAGTAAGTTAGTTAATCAATAAAGTTACCCATGCCCTAGTTCACCATCTCGGTTACCTAAATCACTAGCTACACTATTTCTCCAACAAGTAGAACAAGCATGTTGTTGTGCAAGATTCCAAATTCAGTCACCAATAATTCTAGCTTTCTTAGCTCAGAGAACAACCATTGGCACTGGTGAATTCTGAAAAACTAAGAGAAGGAGAAAAGGCAGTTGATTGGCCAGCTTCACATAGCCTTGAATCGAATGGAAAGTGACAATAATGGTACACAGAATGACCGTAAAATCTACCTTTGTATTAAAGGACAGAAAAGTAGCTAAGGAAATTAATATATTTCTTGGATAGTAAAGATATGAGGCGTTCCTTCTAATTTCTCTTACCTTGAAGAATCTAGTCTGACAAACAGCCTTAAAGATAAGTCTGTTTCATTTTTACACAATCAGATAATAAACTCTTCTTTCTCTCTTTCCTGTCACCCTAGCCCTTAAAGTTATTGTAAACAATAAGTAAGTGGATCTAGATAGTGGAAGAAACAACAGGTTATACATAAAATATCTATGAAGATTCTCAGTACATACGTATATGTATACTTATATGTATATACAGTACATATACGCAGATAAATATGTATATCACCACACGCACGCACGCACGCACGCACACACACACACACACATACACAGAAAGAGAGGGGAGAGGGGGGAGGGAGGGGGGAGAGAGAAATACCCCTGAATATCAAATATATACATAAATATAGAGTCATCTTATAGGGTAGATGGATGGCATAAAAATTAATAAATAAAATATAGTTCACTATCAAATTGATTCCACCCCCACCCCTCCAAAAGGGCAGATGCTACAATATATAAAGTGATTATTTACATTTCATGGCATATTCCTGCCCTGGCATGAAACATCATTGCCTTCATGTTTACATTTATCTTTTTTTAAAATAAACTTTATTAATTTTACAATTAAAACAGACAAACAACGTGTACATAAATGTGAAAAGAAAAAAGAACAAAAAAAAAGAAAGATCAGAAAACAGTTAAAAACACTTTCATCCTCGACAGTTTGTGGAACCTTATTTTCAACCTTATCTTAAACCCTCTATACAATTGATCCTTGTACGAATGTATACACATATACAAATACAAACACACACACACACACACACACACACACATATATATGTTTTCTTAAGTTTTCATGGGTACTTACATGTATGGTATTCAGCTTTGTTCAGGTATTTTCCCACGTCATTATAGTTGTGACTCCACCAGACTGTCAATTATCTGGAAGCCTGCACTCTAAAACGAAAAAATCCCCACACCACAAGCCAGCCAAACACCTGGGCACAAACAAACTCCCCCTGATACCTCCAGCTCAAACACACCCCAACCAGGCACCCAGATGAAACCTAGCTTCCTAATAAATGATAGCCGTCCATTTACTTGGAGCCAAGCCGCACTAAAAGCCTCCAATACAGGAAACACAACGTTGCCAGCCAATCAAAAAAAAAAAATCTACAAAACAGACAGAAGATATTAGAAACACCAATCAAGCAGAACACAGCAAATTCCAAGACCAATAAACACAGACCAAGACTCCCAACTAATCAGGATGAAGAAAAAAACCATTCTGGCACAGCGTAGGCTAGCACCAAATTTAAAACAGAAATGGCTGTGAAAGTCTGACTCACAGACGAACACTATACAGAAGCCTGATGATGGCAGATGAGATTCTGCCGAAACGTTGCTACAACTTTAAAAGCACGACTATAATGATGAGGAAAAATACCTGAACAAAGCTGAATACCATACATGTAAGTACCCACGAAAACTTAAGATAGATAGATAGATAGATAGATAGATAGATAGATAGATAGATAGATAGATAGATACACACACACACACATACACACACACACACACACACACACACACAATTCACTACTACAATTATAACGTATCTTCTTTTGCCCTTTATTGTTTAATCAATCTTTGTTCTATCCATTTGTACCAGCAGTTCCAGTTGTCATAGTACATTGATGTATCTTTTTCTTTTAATACCAAAGTTAATTTGTCCATCTCTGCACAATTTGCTATTTTTTGAATAATCAGTTCCCCTGATGGAATATGAGGTTGCTTCCAACATTGTGCAAAGGCCAGTCTGGTCGCTTGCAAAATGTATACTATTGTATACTTCGCTTTTTTTGAGATTTGTTTATTATAGATCCCTAATAGAAAGAATTCTGGTTTAAATTAAATCTGTTCTATTGTCATTTCCTCCAACCATTTTCTAATTTCCTGCTAATATTTTTGTGCCTCTATGCATGACCACCATATATGGAAGAAAGTTCCCTCCTTTTTTTGTTACATTTCCAGGAATTCAGACTCATGTTGGGGTGCATTTTTGCTAATCTCGAGTGGGCAAGGTGCCATCTGTAAAACATCTTGTAGGTATTTTCCTTGTAGGCTGCCGATTTTGTGGTTTTATTATTTCTACTCCAGATTATTTCTACTCCGTTCTATTAAAGTGATACTGCGTCCTATATTCCTACTCCAGGCTATCATATTCCCTTTGACAACTTCTTCCTCTAATTCTGCTTCTAGTAGTAACTATAAAATTTTGTTATATATTTTTTGTCTGGGCCTAATAGAATTTTGTCTAGTTGCTGAAGTTTATTATTGATTCTAAATTCTTTCTTATCCTGTTTGTATCTACTCTGTACTTGAAGATATGCCCATCTGTCGATTTGTACTCCCTGATCCTGAAGATCTTGCCACAATTTCAAATTTCCTTGCACATCCAATAAGTCCTTGTATTTAATCATCTTATTAATATCAAAATTATTTGGGTGGATCATCGCTTCCATTGTTGAAATCCAGATTGGTATCTTTAAATAATATTTTCTCCTTATTTTCTTCCAGTTGGTCAATAATGCATCTCTAATTAAGTGTCTGTGAAAGTATTTCTGGGTGGGACTTCTGGTGATGATGTGAGGACGAACAGAGGTGTGGAAGCCCACCTCCAGTCCTTCTAAATCCTTTTTGCTGTTTGGCGCAACCCCTTGGGGTGCATGGCTTCCGTAGAGAACCGTGCTGGCGTCAGGAGACTCAGGCTGTGGTGAAAGGGGAAGGCAACCCCTCATCACAACGAAGAGAAACCCTGCAGAGGCTAACCAGCCAGAGATCACCGCCTTGCAATGGTAATCCCATAGTCCAAATTGTCACCTGCAAAAGGAAGAGAGTGAGCGACAGCCTGTGGCAGCTAACGAAGAGGTTTGTGCAGAGATCCTGTGAGAGTGTTTGATTGTTGAATGGTGAAGAGATTTGTTGAGAAGCAACAAGCTGATTGGAGCCTGGAAAGAAGTGGCAAAGAAGAGAGAACGTGAAAGTGTTTGAAAGTGAAAGGGCTCGAGAGGAGGAAGTGAAGATTAACAGTAGCGACTTAGAGGAGAAGGAGGCTTGGATCGGAGAGGTTTGCTATATTGATGCCAGTTGGAGAAAAAAGTTTGAGACACGGAGGTTTGGGATGCTTGTGGATTATTTTTTGCTTGGAAGGATTGGGCTGGCTACTTTTGAGATCGGGAGAAGACTTGAACCTTTGAAGTAGATTTAAGACTTGTGGTTATAGACGACATTAATAACTGATTTAAGTCTCTCTTGACATGGAATGGGGGTTGCTGGCTGGGGGAGTACTTTAGTAGAGAATTTTGGAAAAACTATTTGCTGGAAACCCAAGACGTAAGGAGGAGTGTGTACTGCTAAGTGTATTGAGATATTAGGAAGCCATAAACATTACTCAGCAATTCCTTTTTTTTTTTGCCTGAACGCGAGGAAGTGAAATCATGTAGCTTCAGAGACGGAGAGCTGGACAATTAATTTAAGACTCTCCCCTTTCTTTAATTTGGAATATTTGGATCAACTATTCTATATTTTATTATCCTTTACTCATGTATTGACTGAAGAAGGAGAGACATTTGATGAGTGTAATTGTGAGATATTCTGCCGGACCTAACTGATTTATCAGCAACTGGTCAAGTAACATTGATATTAATAACAATAATCATTTAATATTTATAATATTTACTACATTTATAGTTATAATTGATTAACTCCATATTAATATTTGAATATATCTTGTTTATTATTTTAAATAATCAATTGACTTTTTCAAGTTAATCTATTTCTAAATTTTTCTACATGCATTGATGAATTCTTTATAATACTATAATATACTACTGTCTCATATATATAGATATGTTGTGACTCCGGGATTTGAATCTGGTCCGTCAGCAGATGGGAGCTTGAGTGAAGAAGATCTGGCACTGAGATTTGATCCTGCATTATTAAGTGATTTTGAAGGTAGCCAGGATGAGGAAGTGGACTTAGCTATGAGAGATGAACCTAATTTATTGAAGATGTCGGAGTCCTCTCCCTCCCCCGAATCTCCCTCTCTGATTACGCAGCAGCCGGTAACAGATAATCAGGAAAACGTGCGAAAGGTTTCAAGTAAGGAGGAGGACTTTGAGGGATCCTGGCTTGACGTGAGAAATAGACGGAGATTGAGATGTCAGTCTCAATTGGGAAAGAAGCGTCAAGCCAGTGATTAAGTAATGAGACTAACACACCCCCTTAGGGGATAAAAGGAAACGGATCGGCTTGAGAAATTTGCCAGAAGCGAAGTGTCTTGTTAGAGCGAAAGTACTGTGAAGATTATCTGAGGCATTGTGATTTATAGGCACTTCAGGATTGCCAAACAGATTTCAGAACTACTGCTGAGGACTGGAAAAACCTCAGCAGTTATCTTTGTTGGGGTTTGTTTTTGGTTGCTTATATTTTTTGGAACTTTAGAATTTTGGTTGCTCACCTGTGGATACAGGTGAGACATAACATAGATATATATCTTTATACATATGTGGAATGGTATAGAATATACAATAGATAAGATCTGTATATAATTAGAGAGATAGGAGAAGGTATCTATCATTACTGTTACTTGGATTTCATAATATTGAGAAATAAGCATAGATTTTACATATGCATATATTTAATTTAGAATTTTAATTTGAGATTATATTGGATAGTATTTGCATTTACAAGTTTGCTGAATATATTAAAGAATTTAGGAAATCAAGAGATAGATAGACAAATTAGGCAATTAGTTTATTGGTCAACTTAGCTTATTGGTCAACTTTACGATATATTATTTAACAGTGAATGCCATAACAACATAATTAATATAATACAAAAACAGAAACATATTTACATTTATCAAGCAAAACCAGTTAATCCCCTCCTAAAAAGCAGTGGGAAATAGGAATCATAATTAGACATTGGAAAACATTTTGCAGATTACAATTAATTGGTTTTGTAGTCTAGCCATTGAACTGCATGGATGTTATTTTCCTTTCCTCCTCCCCCATATTCCTTTGCATAAGATGCTGCCTAACTTTCAAGGAAGACTGCAATGGAGAAGGAAATTGCTTTTTCCACTTCAAGTGGCTCATAAGTATGTACTAGTCTACCATTTCATTTTCTTTTAAATATGTATTTTATTCTAAGTTTTGTGAACTATGTGGAAAGCTTTGTATTGATGACAGTTAGGTAAACATGGCAGAACAGAGAACAAATACATAGGTCTCCCTGCTTTCCAGCATTGAGGATAAACAGAGAAGTTGGGCAGACAGATGCAAAAATGTTTACGTTGTGAGATGGTAATATTAGCACTAAATGAATTGGCTCATTTAGTCCTCCTTGTATGTTATATTATGCATCATCATGGTGTCTTTTAAACTAAAATATTGCTAAGTATTGATTTTCCTATATTTTGGTATGCTGCAAAGAAATAAATAAGCAAAAAATCCTCAAAAACTCCACCTTGTGAATCTTTTCCTGCCCTCGGTAATAAAACCCATCCTTCTCATTCAACTACACTTTTGAAGACAAAACTTGACCTTTCCTGACCCCTGTATTTAAAGGTCTGTTCATAATTCAGTCTTCAATCTGTGTGTAGAGAAGCATCCATGTGGAAACATGGAAGCCTGTGAGATATGTAGCTTTCTCCTTTACACGTTATCTGACCCAATGAATCCTTTTCACAAAAGAAGGATTTATGTATGCATAATTTGGGTTGGGGGGGAGGCCCAGTTTCACTGTGCTTCAGAAAACACACACATTTTACTCCTCCTTCTCCAGGAAAACTCAGCATGAATTTGAGTGGATGTATTGCAAGTGTTAGGATGAAAAGAAAGGTAGTTGCTAAGAAGGCCACCTATCTTTTTTTTCTCTTGGTTAGATTAATTTTTTTTCTTTTATGCAAATACATAGTTTTCTGGCTTTTAGCCCTAATGGCCATGTAGAAGTGATGATTATCACTCTATCCGAGATAAGACACTTTCATTAGAATAGCAGCTAATTCATCTTTGTGGGTGGACCTTAGCAGTCCGGTACATAGAATGTACTTGTACTTTTTATGCATCCATCATATGTTACAGCTATTCCAACAGTGAGGAATGCATGTGTATAAATAAGGATATGGATTTGTTTGGCATGGAGATTGTCATTGGAAACAGAATTATAGTGATAAACCCGCTCTGCTCTCTTTGAGTGTTGGCTTTTCTGTAGTAGGCACTGAAATCAATGTCTTGACTTATAATCAAATTTGTATTTTCTTTTAATCATATTTGATGCAATATTAGGCCTAACAAGTATATCAATTGCCTTGTAAAGTCAACAATGCTATGGGCATACTCAGGATATGGGCAATGTTTCATTTTCCTTCTCTCCTTCCTTCCCTCCTTCCTTCCTTCCCTCCCTCCCTCCCTCCTTCCTCCCTTCCTTCCTCCTTCACCTGCCTCCCTGTCTCTCTTTCTCCTTCACTCTCTCTCAGAAACAGAATACATTATTTTTATTATTAATAAAATAGATTACCACAAAAATAAAATATGCTAATACTATTCTGACCAAGGCTTCCTGAGACACCAACAAACACACATAAAATCCCAAACCCTTTTATTTTAGTTCAATGGCTGCGAATTATCATCATTCACAGCCCAGAATGAGTTTTCAACCAGTTATAAATAGTCCCAGGAACATCTGCCAAAGTTCTTCGGAGGAATACTGTTAAGAACGCACTTTATTTGACCTGAAGTGCTGCCAAGGACTAAAGTCCCAATTAGTCTTTTAAAACCAAAAAGAGATCAAATTCACTACGGAGCTTTCAGAGTCTAAACCGATCAGAGCAAACAACATTGCTTCCTGCAAAGGTTTTCCTATCTTTGCACTTCCTTTATACCTTATGGGAGGAGCAATCACCTCCAAGCCTTACTCCTGAGTCGCCCCTTTTGTCTTAGCTGCTCTTGCCTTCTGGCAGCTCTGTGAACATGCACACTGGGAACAAGCTCCCCTTGTTCCTCTGCCTCATTACTGCCAGATTCTGGAGGCTCTGGAGTCAGCACATAACTTCCAAATGGTCCTGGCCCCATCTCTGCATCGGATGCAGGACCCTCATCCAAATCCTCCCCAGACTCCTGGACTGGTCCTTGTTTTTCCCCACTGTCCAATTCTGCTGCCGTCTGCACAGGCTGCCAGCAAACCACAACAAATACATTATCCCTCTTAAAAGCTCATGTTCTGGGTTGAATGAATTATACCTCCCTTGCCATCTGATTCATTTGACTTCTTTAAGTGTCACTCCATGATTACTACGCTAAGTCCTCATTGGGCACTTTATCTCATGATTGAGATAGTTTCTCATAGTTTCTAAAAATTGTTCTTTTGTATATTCTAACTCTCAGTGATCCATTACCAAATTCTCAGACAGAATATTCAGAATTATGAGCAAAAGATCACACAGAAAAGGTTTATGTACTACAGAAGCATTAGGTTCTAAGGAAGGGAATAAGAGGGTTATTATAGACTAAGCCTACTTTGCATGAATAAAATTATTTATCCTTCCAGCACATCTTGTCCCCTGAAATACATATAATGAAGTGTGATCTTGACCTATTTTTTAATCAAAATATACAATTGTATATAGTCTAGTTTTATAGTCTAGATTTGCCTGGATATTTGAGGCAGCTTACAAATTGAACAAGTGCATTAAAAATAAAATTGGTAAGTAAACCATAAATGACACAGTTCACACAATGTCTTAAGACAAAACATGGCTTAAAAACACAACAGATATGATCATCCATCCTATTAGGTTAAAACTAACAAACCACTTTACTGAGAGATGTGTAAATTTTAAGGGCAAATGCAATAACTCTGCCAAACAACATTTCATTCAACTCATCTCCCCATGAGTTTGGGGGTTAAGCTTTTATTAACAGGTAAATGAATGTAGGGACTGATTGTGGGCAATTACCATTATGGCTCAGTGGGAAAATGAGAAATTCCAGGGCTGCAACTTCCTTGTGTCTGGGGCCTAATTTTTTTATTTATTAATCAAATGTATATGTTTTTTGTTCACTAATCTACTACTTTATTTACTAAGCTACCACTTTATTTATTAATCAAATTTATATGCTGTGTTCAGCTCACCCAAAGCAACTCTGGGCATAGCAGAAGAAGCTTCTGGGAAAACACTACTTTGGATAAGACTCTCTGGCCTCTCCATTTTTCTCTCTGAGACTTCCATGAAAAAAAAAGCGGCAGAGCTTTTGTGTTGCTTTTTTGGCCTACTTTTTTGATCTACTAATCATTGGAATAAATCATTTAATTAGGTCTTTATCCATTTAATGAGACCATTGTTTAGCTTGCATTTTGCTATCTTCTCTAGTAACATTTCATAGATGATTTTGTTGAATGTTTTGTTGAAGTCCAGTGCAGTCTTATGATACAACTGAACTGATCAGTGCATCAACCAAGGTCAATCTGGTCTGGCAGAACTTGTTTTTGAAGAATACATGGTAGCTTCTGCAAAGCAATGCATTCTTTTCCAAATTCTCCCAAATTGCTTAATAATGTTTCAACCTTGTGCAAGTTCCAATATTAACCTAACCATTCTGTAATTGCCCAGCTCTTCTTTTTGTCCCCGTTTAAGGGGAAGAATATTTGCTTTGCTTCAATCTCATGACACTATACTCATCCTCCAAGATTTTTCAAAGGTCCTAAGACTGTAAGATGAATACATGAATTTTTACAAGACTCTTGGATTATCATTCTTATCTTGTGTCATAGTTTCTCCTTAAAACCATTTGAATAGTTTTCCTCCCAAATCACTTGTTAGAATCCTTTTCCAATGTCATCTCCAAACAGTGGACCCGTTCCTCCCTTTTTCTTCCTTTTACTATTGACATGACCAAAAAAAACCCTTTTGTTGCTTTTAGCTTCCATCACTAGTCTAAGACTTTCAAGCTAAGTGCTTTAGCTTTTCTGTCTTTCTTTTTGCAGATACTAGCTTTTATCTGTAATTCAATAATTGCAGGTATGCCTTCTGCATGATTATACCCCTTTTCCATTTTCTGTATAGGTCCCTTTTAATTCTTCATTCAGTTGAAATCACTTTACGCAGCCACAGAAGCTACCTAAGCAGCTTCTTACTCTCTTTTTTTCCTCACTGGAAAACTGTATGATTCAGCGGTTCCCAATCTTCCTATATTTCCTTTGACTGAAGGATTTCTGACCACGGGATCCTGCCTAATACTTCTCAAAATCTTTTGAAATTGGCTCTCCTGAAATTCAGTGTGCATATACAACTTTGCCCCAAATTAAATTTCAATTTTTAGCATTTTGAATCTCAAAATGATGTGATCACTCTTTCTCCCAGAGCTCCTACAGATTTTACCTTTTTGACCAGCTAATTAAAATCAGAGTCGGTCTAGCTATTTTCTTCTTCAGCCTTGTGGGAAATGAAACAGTAAGCAACAGTAATCACTAAGTTGTTTTTCAGATATTGAAGCTTTCTCTTATTACTGCTTTCTTCTGTGAAATTTCGGTGATCTAGCTCAGGACTCATTCTCTAGATTTTCTGCCTATCTTGACAGCCTATTATATACCCTCACACAATATCTTGATTGTTTCCCTTTCCTACTGTGCACATTAAGGAAGATAGAAGCCTTAACATTTAAGTTTGCAGAAAACCCCACACACAAATCAGTATTTAAATTTTGATTCTCACCACCCACTGGAGCACAAAATGGGAGTGATTAGAACTCTACACAACTGAGCTTAATTGCCTACCAGTAAAGAGGGAAAAGGAAAAGAACTAAAACATGTCAAGGGGTCCCTCAGAAGTTGTGGTTATCCTAACTGGACCTGTATCAAATCCAGAAAAAGATCCAACAGGTGCTCCTCCATTACAGACAAACAAGAGATCAACAAACCTAGCAACATTGTCATTCCATATGATGCAGGAATATCTGAAAAGCTCAGGAGAATTTTCAACCAATACAACATATATGTACCCTTTAAACCCAAGAATACACTATGGCAGAAGCTTGTCCACCCCAAGGATAAAACACCCAGACAAAAACTGAGCGATGTGCTATATGCAATACAATGCAGTAAGACATGTGCAGGTCTGTACATTGGTGAAACAAAACAATCACAGGTGCATAGCACAACATAAGAGATCAAACCCAACAGGATAAGATTCAGTTGTCCATCTGCATTTGAAAGACAAAAGTCACTCTTTTGAAGACAGCAAATTCTACCTTTTGGATAGAGAGGATCATTGATATGAAAGGGGTAAAAGAGTTATGTTAACATTGAACAGCATTCTCTCAACAGAGGGGAGGGTTCTGACACCACCTATCTCCCATCTACAAAGCAGCTCTCAACAGAGAGCACTAGGGACCAGATGACTACAAAGAAATACAAACTTTCATCCCCCACCCATCAGAACCTATCCTTCCATCCCCCACCACCCAGTCTCAATTGTCAGTACCTAACCTCCATCCTTCCACTACCACCCACCACTCCACTTCATCACAACCGATGAAGTTTCTTGGATGAGAAACAAAAAGTTTTGTTCTTCTTCAAGGAAAAAACAATCCAGCTGCCTCTTGAAAAAGCACTTTTGAGACAACTATGGCCTGGATGACTGAGAATCTCCAAAGACTTTTATGTTTTAGTTTACAAATCTGATCAAAATTTCAATTATTTGTCAGGTTCAAATCAGGCCATTGATTTTAGAAATCAAATAAGTACTGTAGTCAAATCATTGTTCCAGTTTTCTCTGACATTCCTTTGATTCTTAAATTATTTGTCCTGTTTCAATCCTGTAAATCTGACAACTCAGTCTTTATTTCAGAAATATCCTTTTGAGTCTTGCTTGTCTCTAAGTATTACTTGTGGCTATATTACAAGCTTTGCTGTCTACCTGAGCTATATCTGCTATTTGTCATGACATTTCCTTAAATTGTTTACTCATTTGCTCATATGTACCTGTCTAGTCTTCAGTTACTCCCACCACATCATACCATACTGTCTTTAATTCGTTTTGGAGTTGTTTTTTTATTTGTCCAATTATGTCCATAACAGATCTCTGTCCACTCTGTGAAGAGTGCTTTCTTCCTTTGTTGCTTTTTTTTTTGTTTTCTTGAACCTTTTTCAGGTCTTCCAAATAAGCTTTAATCCCTTTTCTTTATGTAGCAACTACTTCTTCAATATTTTGCTTAAATTATCTTACTACGTGATAAAACATTTCGTAAGATAAATCAACTATATTAGAAAAAATAGCTAGGTGGGGTAAAATCAGAGAGCTCAGCAGGCCATCTTTATCAGTGGCTGGCCACAAACCTCTGCTCCTCCTTCACATAAAATGCCTTTTCTCTCCTTTTATTTGTTTTATTTCTTTTAAATAAATTACACCTTTCTATGTTTGCATTTCCATTTATGACCTTCATTCTATTAAGTTTCAGTAATGCCTACCAAATTATATTCAAATTCATTCATTAAGACTTCTATTTCTTCCCATTATTTCCCCACATTCTGCAAATTTGAGAATCACTAGACTTCTTGGGCCACATAATTTAATGTTCTTTCCTTCTAGTCAACCTACGCATGCCTCCCAATTCTGTTCCTGGTACTTGACATCATGCCATCTTTTTCATGTCCTTCAGATTTCAGTTTAAAGCCTTCCACATGCAAAGATGCAAATAACCTTCCCAAAACATTCTTCCTGGCCCTCAGGAGACTTATCTATTATGTTCTTCTGCCTCTTCCTGGGCCATATCCTTCAACAAGAACTCTGAAGAAAACACCACTTGTATCCCCAGCTATTTCACCTTCCTTCATTAATCTCTTGAAACATCTTCATGATTCCATCATGTTCTGTCATTTGTTCCCATCATTATGTCATTTGATGAGGAGAAAGGGATGATTGTTAGAGTGCATAAAGTATCTTTGAAATATTTTCTTCATATCTGGAATCTTTGCCCCAGGAAGACAGCACATTTTTCTTGGTAAACTATCCAACTGAAAGATTACTACTTTGTCTCCTGCTCTCAAGAGGGAATCTCTGATCACCACTGCCTATTACTTGTTCCCTTTCAGGGCAGAGGCAGGAATGTTTACCTTTTCAGAGTTGTAGAGTTTTCTTCCTTACTTCCTGACATTTGTGGCAATGCTTTTAATCTAGGGGGTAATCAGAAGGGAGGCCCTGAAATCAATTCTGAAGGTTCAGAAAATAAGGGTTCTTTTATTTATAGACCAGAGTCTTTACGTCACATCTCTCCGTGTCTCTATTCCTTCCATTTTTATTTTATCTTCTGGAAGCCTTCTTGGTGTCATTTTCCCACATGTACTTTCTGTTTTAAATTGAAACATTTCTTATCTTCCCTCAAAAGTTGAGAGATGGGCCTTTAGTCAAGAGGCCAACCAGCCTGTTGCGTGTGGAGTCTCGTCATCTTTAGGAAGCAAAATTAAAATGGCAATCCTCTGTGGATCATGAGAGAAGTTGTCTAGGTCCCTGTTCCTCTGATGAACAATAAACCACAAAGAAAATTCTTCTCTCCAGACCTCCTTACCAGATGTGTGGTGAATCTCTCTGTTCTCCTGTCTATGAAGGTTCTCAGTCATCTCCCTGTTCTATTCCTTTTGTGAATTTATTCTTTGAAAGTTGCCTTTCTTATATGTCCTCTGAAGGTGCCTCAACTAGATCAGCTAAAAACAAAGCTCCAGTCATAGTAGGAAGTCAGCAGCTTTCAAGAAATAACTGGAGGAATCAGTCAGCACTGCATAGGAAACCATCAGTGGAAACTAATCTACAATCTCCACCCCTCTGCCCAGGTCTTTCTCATCCTCTTACATAACACCTCCCTTCTTCTCAGAGGGAGCTCCTCTGAAAACTTGTTAAGGATTCACTTATTTGTTTGCTCAGTAATCCTACTTTTTCATCCTTCAGTTGGCCACTTCTGATTATTTCTGCACTTAGGAATACCATTCTTCTTAGATTTATCTGGCCCCTGCTTTGACTATATTTCAGAGGACTGGCTTTCCTTCATAACCTGACTTTCCTCTCAAGTTTTGACTGCAGTGAGTAGAAGGTCCTCTGCATTTCTTTTGGCTGGTGGAATTGATTTTTCCTGGACATTTCCCATTTGTATTTTATCTGTATTATATTTATGTTTTTAAAGTAACCCACAGAAATTAAAGAGAGCCTCTTGAGAAGCCTCTTGAAATAAATAAAATAAATTACTTCTGTTTATAACCTTGTAAAATATATACTGTATTTATTAATAATCATATATATGAGAATAAAGAAGCTTTTTAAAAAATATAGAAGAAAAGCAATTTGGCATTTTTTCTAAAAATACCAAAATACAGGAGAATACTTTTTTAGGTTTTTCTCACTAAAGTGAAGGTTGTAATACAAAGAAGCATAAATAGTTTTTCTTATTGAAGTGACTAGTATAATTTTTAATAAAAACTATTATTTCCTTGATACTTATGGCTGCGTAACGTGGACTCTGAAAAAGGCAAATAGGAGAACAGTAGATGCCTTTGAATTGTGGTGCTGGATGTGACTATTATATATCCTATGGACTGCAAAAATAACAGGTCCTAGACCGAACCTCACCAAAAATATCACTTGAAGCCAAGACTGCCAAATAGAGGGAGTCATATTTTGGTCATGTCATAAGAGCTGACTTACTCAAAAAGCCAATCATACTAGGAGTGATCAGCAGAAAAAGGACAAGAAGTTGCCCTAGCACCCCACTGGCTGGACAGTATAAAGGATGATTCTGGGATGACCAGATGGATCTGAAGAATGTGGGGCGAGACAGAGGGGCATAGAGAGTGCTCATCCATAGAATGGCCAAGAGTCACACAACTGAATGACTGATGACAACAACATTTCTTTCCAGAATAAGGTAATATGCTTATCTACAAATTTTAAAAAGCATATATAGTGTGCACATCTAGTTCATTCCACCTTCTCAGACTGATACTCAAGCTTCTTTTGAGGAGTAGTTGCTATTGAAAGAGAAGGGCCTTGGAAATCTGTATTGACTGGATTTGAATGGTAGCTTAATGTGAAAATGTTCATCATGGTTCACGTTCAAGATCAGTGTGGTAAGGATGTAACTGCAGAACTTGTTTTAGATCTACTAACCTTTCATAAGATACCTACTGGGATAACTTATCAGAGGCATCCACATAAAGAAACAAAAAAACAAATCAGAGGAATCCTCTGTAGTTATTGTACCCCGATGTACCCCATATGCAATATCTTAATTAATTGTGGACCTTTAAGAAAAAAATTAGTACATTGCCGAAGATCAAAAGAGCACGGAAAAGGTAGTTATTAATAGCACCATAGCATTAGTAACACTTCCTAATCTTCTCTCTGAGAGAATAAGCTAGACTACTCTGTAAATCTGCATGAAGATAATGTTCCACTTTGCTTTATAGCAATTTTGCATTATTTCATTTGTAGAATATGCTGTCAAGTTCACAGCATGAAGCTTTGCAAAGAAAACCTTGATTTAATAGTTTTGCATTACAATATTTCCTGAACAATCTTATGATTAGCACACTATGTCTTGACACTGTAAACTGCAGCTTTTCTATGGAAATAAGAATTTAGTTAACATTTCCTTTAGTATAATAGTAGTAAATGAAAGCAAAAAGGAAGGAACCAAAACTATTAAATGTAGTGATTTAAAATACTGTAATTTGCTATACAGTTTTGATGAGTTTATTCAGTGTGAATTGTTAGGGACAATTTTTATAACCTTTTAAAATATTTAAATGTATGAAACAAACCTAAAGTACAGTGAGCAGAATTGGTTTTTCAAAGCAGCCTTTTCCTTATATTTAAAATCCTCATAGGTACAAGTAATCATCAATGTACAACACAATTGGGACCAGAATTTCTCTTGCTAAGTAAGACAGTTGTTAAGTAAGCTGTGCATGATTTAACAACCTTTTGTGCCACAGTTGTTAAGCAAATCATTGCAGTTGTTAAGTGAATCATGTGGTCATTAAGCAAGTCTGTCTTAACCCATTGACTTTGCTTGTTTGGAAGCCTGCTAGGAAAGCTACAAATAGGGATCATGTGATCCCAGGGTTCTGCAACCATTGTAAATACATGCCGATTGCCAAACACCTGAATTTTGATTAAGTGACTGTGAGGATGCTGCAACAGTTGTAAGGACAAGCACCAGCCATTAGTCATGTTTTTCAGTATTGTAACTTTGAATGGTTGTTAAATGAATCATTGTAAGGACTACCTGTTTTTCAGTGCTGTTGCTACACTTTGACTACAGCTATTTTGTCTTTATACTGACCACATCCACGGGCAGCTGAGCTGATTTCTTTCTGACTTGGCTGTCCAAAATCTCAAGCAAAGCTTGTTCCACTGTTGAATATAGGAGGTGGGCAATTTCCCTTTTTGTGGAAATGCTTTTCTTCATGATTTCCTACTTTAGCTGCACTGAATCCAGAGTGTCAATCTTTGCAGTTGGCTTTGAAGCCTTTTACAAACAGACCCCTTCCTTTCCCCCAATCACTACAAATTAATGTGGCAACTAGAGAGGAGAGGAGGTGCTTCCAATTTTTGCAGATTGTTATTTTGGGTTGGAAAATGCACAGGTTACCACTGATGATTCTCATGTGACTTCATTAACAATCATAAAGCTGCTGCAATGATGTTTGTGAACATGGCCTCATGGAAGTACCCTAAATAGTGAAACAGGAGTCAATAACACGACACAGCTACTAAAATTGCAAATGCAAGTATTGCCTGCCTCAATAAAGACATAATTTTCAAATCAGAAGAAGCACTGATCAGATCCCATCTCAGACTCTGTCTGTTTTTTTTGTTTTGTTTTTTTGGGGGGGTGGGGGTTACATTTTAAGAAAGTTTCAAAGAAACTGGAACAGCTGCCGAGAAAGGCGATGAAGATGAGTAAAGGGCTGCAAATTAAGTCTTACAAAAAGTGACTGAGAACATGGATAGATGGATGGATGGATGGATGGATAGATGGATGGTTGGATGGATGGATGGATGGATGGATGGAAAGACGGGCAAACAGATTTTACACTTTTATGCTTTGCATTCAAAAAGTCCATGTTCACTTTTTAACATATTCAGGTACTACTGTTAGTAAATATGAATGAAATCCTGTTGCCAGTCAGTGTAATTAATATTGCAATAATCTTAGTATAAGACAGGCTCCTATGTTTTTGACATTGTTTTCTTAATGCCTGACTGTCAGACTTTCAAGGTAGATCAGGCCAGGAAATAGAATTCAAGAAGACTAGAATTGTATTTTATTGACAAGTCTGGTGGTATCTTTTATGTCTCTCCTCTTTATGCCCCTGGGAGTTGCAGGGGAAGGGCTAGAGTGAAGTTCCCTGTACCTCTCTGAACTTAACACATTTCATAGAAGAGAATATATGTAATTCAAGGAATTACATATATGTAATTCAAGGAAAACACTTAGCAAAATAATAGCATCTTAAATCTATCTATATTTCATTTTAAAATAATTTTTACTTACTTTGTGTTGTTCTAAGAGTATTTCTTGCTTCTTCATTGACAAAATGCTCTTGTCTGTAATTTTCTCTTTCTGGCCATCAGTGGCACAATCCAGCTAAAATATGACAAATTATCTTCCATCAACTTTATTGAACCACATTCCACATTTCTCTATTTTCCTACATAAAGTAAAAGAAAGTCCTGACTACGAATTCTGTTATTTGATGCTGTATGAAAATTTAGTAAGTAAACTCTCAGATATATTCTTACATATGATTGATATGCCTCACAAAATGTACAGATTGACTAGGCCTACAAAATTTTAATCTTTGTCTGCATGCCTTTGAAAACCATATGTAGATGCCTGGATATCAGAGGTGGTATTCAGCAGGTTCTGACCAGTTCTAGAGAACTAGTAGCGGAAATTTTGAGTAGTTCAGAGAACCAGCAAATACTACCTCTGACTGGCCCCACCCACATCTATTCTCTGCTTCCCGAGTCCCAGCTGATTGGCTGGGTCTTCTTTTGTTGCAGAACTGGTAGTTAAAAATGTTGAATCCCACCACTGCTGGATATCTAGTGTAACATAGGAACTTACTAATATTTTCAAATTAGAAAAACATAGTGTTAATAGTAGCACTTCCAGGTATTAAAATCTAAAGAAGACAAGTCCCTTGTCTTCCTTTTTAAGACTCCATCCTCCCACCTTCTAGTTTTATTATTCTTTGCTAAAAAATATACATAGATCACTCATTAGAACTACATGAAACCATTATCTATCATTTCATGTAATATTATATCTAATATTACCACAAGAAACACAAGAATATAATATTACACCAAGAAATACAAGAAACATAGTATTATACACAGACAACATATAGTTGGTCCAATTGAATAAATATGCCTCATATGCTTCTGTTTCATAAGGTCCCCTAAAATGCAAAATAAAAAATAATAATGTACAAATAAGCTCGGGGGAGGGAGGGAGGGAGGGAGGGAGGGAGGAAGGAAGGAAGGAAATATATAATTTATGTGGGCAATTATATGCATTAAGATATATATGAGAATATGAAATATAAGATAGCTAAGCATATGATTACTATCATCTAGAACAGGGCTGTCAAATTCCTGGCCCATGGCCTGGATGCCTCATGTGCTGGCCACACCCACACCCTGTTTAGCAAAGGAGGGGAAAGTCTTGTGATGATGCCGTACACTGTGAATTTGATGCCCCTGATCTAGAACAATATAAACTCTATCCTTTCTTATACCTGCTCTGCATCATACATATGGATTGAGGCAGATTAAGATAATGAGATAAAAATGAGGAATTTTAGGATTGGAAATAGTTTCAACAGTAGCATATATATAATTACAGGTTGATTACTCCAAAGCCATAGCTTATACAACTATCTTCTAGTATCAATTTAGTTTTGTAAAAATTCCTAACGATTATCAGATGAGTGTTATCATTCATAATTAGGTTGGTAGATCTTTAAAACTGTTTCTGTTTTAATTTAAATGTTTACAAAAAGTGTAAATGCTGAATCGAGAAAATACATTTAATTTTTTAATCAATAGGATTTAAGCAATCTTATGTTTAGAATTTCAGTCAGTGTTACTAGAACTATAAAATTTTTATCAATTTCAGGACAGGGGAGCCTGGCTTGCTATAGTCCATGGAGCTGCGAAGAGTTGGACATGACTTAGCAACTAAAGAACAACTGTTTATACTAGTGGGAAATTCAACTATTTTTAAAAGAATTTTTAAATTTCCACATTTTTTAATAAATAGCTAGAGACAATGAACATACCTAATATTCCATCCTCCTCTTATTTTCACCACAACAGTCCTTTGGGGGTGGGGGGGTTAGACTGAGAGAGCGAGAGTGACTGGCCCAAGGTCACCCAGCTGGCTTTCCTGTCTAAGAACTAGACAGGACTAGAGCATAACTTAAGTCAGCACTTTAATCACTGAATCAAACTTGCTCCCTATCATGTATGCATGAATGCTATATTTATAACTATTAAAACTAAAGTACATAACTCCATGCATTTTAAACTGAATACTTTAATACAAAACTTTGTAATGTATGAATGGATTGCTAGATATTCCACAAACACAGCTCCAAAAACTTTGGATAACAGTATAATACAAAAGGAACACACTCACGCCCTCACTACAATGTGGCTAGTTCCACATTCCAATTCTAATTTATGTATCTCCCACTGAATGCCACTGAACATAAAATTGGATTGGATTCTTCCTAATATGCTAATTATTTTAAAATATCCATACAGACAATCATGTAGGATAAAACTTTTACGTAATTTAAATAATCATGAACAATGTTTTACAAGGAGATCAATACATTTCAGTTTCAATACTGTGACAATCAGTTTCTATAGGGATTGATTGAATTTCCCAGTAGCCTGTTGCAAAGGAAAAGAGTGGGACAAATTGCTTATTTTATATACAAAACATGGTGATAAAAGGCTAGCTGCAGGTATTTTCTGGAAAGTGCATTTTAATAAGGATCTATTTAATGTGAGTAGGAACAAATGGAGTAAAAGATGTTTGCATTATCAAGTTTGGTGGAAAAGCTCTGTCTCTTTATAACAACAAAATCAATCATTTATCCAGACTGTGGGGAGTCAAAGTTAGTTGCTGAAAAGAGATCCATATATAAAACAAGCCAATAACTCATTGTGTGTTATTGTTGGGCTGAAGAAGCCTGCTTTCAAAATGCTGGTCCTGCTTCTCTCCAAATGAATGTCACTGTATTCAGAGAGTGGGAGGGAAGCTTTTTGTTCCTGGCAACTCCCTACTGCCCTTTACTTCTGAATAGGAAAGAAATGTTGCTTTTCAGTGCCCCTAGAAGTTTGTGCCTTAAATAATGCATCACTTGGTGTTATACATATTAAAGGAAATGCCTTGTTCTCCTACATTATGTTTGTGTTCTAAGTTTTGCTGTTTACTTTCCTTAGAGAGATGACGTTCACATAGTGTGCTGTCCAGATAGTTTAGAGTTAATGGGATTTGGGATAGTTGGGATAGGACTTGTGAGCTGTCCCCTTAAGGGAATGCATCATGGTAAATGTAGTTAAGGTATCCGAGAAATGTAGTCCATGTCATGTGGCCACATATGTAACCCTGACTGGTCACTGAATTGACCCTTGGTGGGTTGGGGGAGGTTCCTTAACTCTTGCCTGAAGCCACCATACCATGTGGCTGCTTCAATCATCATGAGGTTGAGACTTTATTATCTTCCTGCACCACAATTCAGATATGCAAAGGATTGGACATTAAGAAGAACCTCATCATAAATGTGAGTTGACAGGATGCCTGATGAGCCAATAAAAAGACTTTGTGTGGATGCTTTGTGGAGTTGATCTATCTGCCTAGGTATAGTATAGTACAGTATTTGTACAGGACAGGCAGAATACAAAGGTTTATGTATCAAATCACAATTTTTGAAACTGCAAGACCATTTTAATTAGAGCATAATACCTTCCAATATTAAGATTTGAAGACCTAGATTTTAAATATTTATTCAAAATTATCAAAAGAGTTCAGCTGCTGGCAAATTGCATTCATTCACCTTTTCAAACACATACTTGAGCACACATGTTTCTCCTTCACTCTCTCTTGGATAAATTTTCCACTATTTATTCAGAAGAGGAAGGTTTTAGAAGATAAAAGTTGTAAAAAAATGAGAAAGACAGCATCTACTTAAAAGTTCTTTTTTTATACTGATATTAAGAATGCAACTTTTCCATATTCTGGGGTGGTAGAAAAAGTTTCCAGCCTTCCTCTCTATTTTTGAAGAATGCTACTATATTCCTGCTCAATATTTTCTTTTCTAAAAACTAAATATACCAAGCTCCTTTAATTAAGCTTCAGTCCCTCTTCTTTTGTATTTCCAGGAAAGTGATCTGTGTCATTTTTCTGTGACCTGTTTCACTTTACCTAAACCCCTCATGCCTACATATACCTCAAAAGGTTTCAGGCAATCTCAGAAGGACAAACACAATGGATTTTAATGCATTACAGTTGTTAATTGGTAAGGTACTGGTAATTTGTCTCACATATAACCTGAATTGCCCTCACCTTTCCCCTTCCACCTCACCCTAATTTAAATCCTATCTCTTTCTAGCCACTTTGTGCTTCAGATGAAATGAGCTGCAGCTCATGAAAGTTTATATCATTTCATAAAGTTTGCTAGCCGAAAAAGTTGCTACTGGACTCCTTTTCAATTTTTAGCTAGCACTGAAAATGATTCTTGAAATTGATTCATATTCATACAGTATTGTGAACTGTTACAACTACTATTCCATAATCCTTTTTATATATTGAATTCTTTTTCAAAATGACAAATCAGTAATTACTGATTGCTGCTTTAATATTTGTTCTATCATTTTCAGATTACATTTTAACCTATAAAGATCAGTCTGAAAGCTACTCCTGTCTCCCATAAGTTAAATACTGAATTTTGTATGTGTTCAGTCTGTCCATGACTTCTGCTTGAGTAAAGTTTCCGAGCCCAAAGTAAATCTACCTAATAAGTCCCCTTACTGCATCTTAACATTTAAACAAAAGTATGATTTGATTCTGAATAAGCAGCAAATATGTAAATCTTTATCTTTTAAATATGTTACTGTTCAATTCAATATGCGAGAATAATCCTGATAATGATCTTCCTTATTCCCTATTAAGAATAATTTTCCAAATTATTATAATCCAAAATTACAAATGGTACGTACTATTTGTAAATATAGATTTATTTATTTAGGAAATTTATTTGCCACCCATCTCTGGATACTAAAAAGTAGGTACAACCAATAAATATATGGTAACACCTCTATCTAAATACATATTTAAATCAGTTATACTTATTTCTGAGTAGGAAAGTATAGTATTTTACTGTGTAAAATGTATGAAGAAAGGCATTTCCTAGATCTATTTGCACTATAGGAGGGAGAAGGGCTCAGTATGATAACTATTGCAATTTTATCTCCTAGCT